>NC_060193.1:30293752-30501252 GCF_021184085.1 Oncorhynchus gorbuscha | reverse complement strand
GTGGTTAAATCAATCACTTCGCCCAGCTGGCACCTCCTCCGCACAGCAATCAGTGCGGCACCTTATTTAATGAGCGGCGAGCTGAGAGAGGCCCGACAGACCAATCACCGATCGGTCTTTAATGGAGCTCTAATCTTTAGCGAGCTTGGCTAAGCCGGTTGGTATGGCGACAGGCACACCTCATTTCCATTAACGAGCGAGTTTTCCAGTACCTCACGGAACTCTGAGCTCTCTGTAAGACGGCCAAGTCCGAATCAGACGCCTGCCCAGGATAGAACTGACTGTCCCCCTGCCAAGGGCTCCCCCTTCTCCATCCCTTGTCTCCTCCAGAATCAGAGAGGCCAAAACTACATCCCCTCCACTCCCTTGTTGGCACTTAGTTGAAGTGGAGCATCGCATTGTGTCATTGGGGACCATATGTGAGGCCACCTGGTGCAAGTGTGTGTGTGTGTGTGTGTGTGTGTTAGATGTGAACCTATTTAACCGGTGTATATATATATATATGCCATTTAGCAGACGCTTTTATCCAAAGCGACTTACAGTCATGTGTGCATACATTATACGTATGGGTGGTCCCGGGGATCGAACCCACTACCCTGGCGTTACAAGCGCCATGCTCTACCAACTGAGCTACAGAAGGTGTCACACATGCTGAACTATCTCCAGCGGTACAGGACAATGGACCCCGTGCGTATTTGTATAACATTTAACTTCATACTACACAACCAGGTAAGAGGTTGTCGCTGGATGATTCTGTATAGTCTCTGGTACTTTCTCATTGCAGCCTCTGTTCATTATGGTGTGTGTGTGTGTGTGTGTTTATGAGAACTCACCTTGTATATGCCATTTTTTCCATATCCTGGCAGGGAAGCAGACTTGCTGTAGGGGAAGCCTGTAAGGAACGAAACAATATCTAAGTCGTCATAAGGGCTCTTCGGGCTATTTTTTTTTTCAATCTGATGTCAATTCAGTCCTCAACCTTCATTGGTTGAATCCATGCCAGTCAAGTAAGGATTGACCAGTGATTGGCTACTCACTGGGCAGGGAGGCATCAGTAGGCAGGCTGCAGGTGGACTTCCTGGGGTCCAGCAGGTCCTCTGGGAGAGGTTGGCCGTCTATCTCACTCTTCAAGATCATCCAACTGGTCCTTGTCTATACAGAGAAATAGACCGCTTTTGTAGTGAATAACAATACAGTCTCAACAGCCAATTATTGTAGTGAATACAGTCTCAACAGCCAATTATTGTAGTGAATACAGTCTCAACAGCCAATTATTGTAGTGAATACAGTCTCAACAGCCAATTATTGTAGTGAATACAGTCTCAACAGCCAATTATTGTAGTGAATACAGTCTCAACAGCCAATTATTGTAGTGAATACAGTCTCAACAGCCAATTATTGTAGTGAATACAGTCTCAACAGCCAATTATTGTAGTGAATACAGTCTCAACAGCCAATTATTACAGGATATCCAAGGGCGGATTGATGTGTAGGTGCGTGGGACAGACAGACAGACACCTCCTCACCTTGACGTCGTCCCCTTCTGGCCAGGATGTTCTAGAGGCTGTAAAACAGTCATACAGTACGTAACGAACCACACTCCTGATGTTACGGTATATAACACAACACGTGACATCCCAGTTTCTGAACCACACATCTACAGTGGCAAGAAAAAGTATGTGAACCCTTTGGAATTACCTGGAGATCTGCATAAATTGGTCATTTGATCTGATCTTCATCTAAGTCATCACAGTAGACAAACATAGTGTGCTTAAACTAATTCCACGCAAATGATTGTATTTTTCTTGTCCATATTGAATACATAATTTAAACATGCACAGTGTAGGTTGTAAAAAGTATGTGAACCCCTAGGCTACTGACTTCTCCAAAAGCTAATTGGCGTCAGGAGTCAGCTAACCTGGAGTCCAATCAATAAGACAAGATTGGAGATGTTGTTTAGAGCTGCCTTGCCCTTCAAAAAACACTCACAAAATTTGAGTTTGCTAATCACAAGAAGCATTGCCTGATGTGAACCATGCCTCGAACAAAGGAGATCTCAGAAGACCTAAGATTAAGAATTGTTGACTTGCATAAAGCTGGAAAGGGTTCCAAAAGTCCACGGTAAGACAAATTGTCTATAAATAGAGAAAGTTCAGCACTGTTGCTATTCTCCCTAGGAGTGGCCATCCTGCGAAGATGACTGCAAGAGACAGTGCAGAACGCTCAATGAGGTTAAGAAGAATCCTAGAGTGTCAGCTAAAGACTTACAGAAATCTCTGGAACATGCTAACATCTCTGTTGACGAGTCTACGATACGTAAAACACTAAACAAGATTGGTGTTCATGGGAGGACACCACAGAAGAAGCCACGGCTGTCCTAAAAAAAACATTGCTGCACGTCTGAAGTATGCAAAAGAGCACCTGGATGTTCTACAGCGCTACTGGCAAAATATTCTGTGGACAGATGAAACACTTGAGTTTTTTGGAAGGAACACACAACACTATGTGTGGAGAAGAAAAAAGGCACACCAACATCGAAAACTCATCCAACCTGTTAAGTATGGTGGAGGGAGCATCATGGTTTGGGACTGCTTTGCTGCCTCAGGGCCTGGACAGATTGCTATCATTGACAGACAAAATTAATTTCCAAGTTCACCAAGACATTTTTCAGGAGAATGTTAGGCTAGCTGTCCCCCAATTGAAGGTCAAAGGAAATTGCGTGATGCAACAGGAAAACGAACCAAATCAACAACAGAATGGCTTCAACAGAAGAAAGTACACCTTCTGGAGTGGCCCAGTCAGAGTCCTAACCTCAACCCGATTGAGATGCTGTGGCATGACCTCGAGAGAGCAGGTCACACCAGACACTCCAAGAATATTGCTGAACTGAAACAGTTTTGTAAAGAGGAATGGTCCAAAAGTCCTCCTGACCATTGTGCAGATCTGATCCAAAACTACAGAAAACGTTTGGTTGAGGTTATTGTTGCCAAAGGAGGGTCAACCAGTTATTAAATCCAAGGGTTCACATACTTTTTCCAACCGGCACTGTGAATCTTTACACAGTGTGTTCAATAAAGACACAAAAACGTATAATTGTTTACGTGTGATTCATTTAAGCAGACTGTGTTTGTCTATTGTTGTGACCTAGATGAAGAGCAGATCAAATTGTATGGCCAATTCATGCCGAAATCCAGGTATTTCCAAAGGGTTCAGATACTTTTTCTTGCCACTGTACATCTATTTACCAGCTACAGTACAGTATGCTGCACAGACTGCATCCTATAATAAATCAACTGGACTCTGTGACATCATCATCACGAGACAAGCCCGTCGAGGATCTCCAAATGGGCCGTGCAACACCTACTGCTTTAAAACAACAGTGACACAGTCAACAGCAACAACCCTAGTGACGGTACCGTTGTGTAACTAACTATCACAGTGTATAGTTAGTATTTGAATGTTGCTATATAGTATGCTCAGTGCCCAGTTTATCATTTAGAAAGCAGGCCTATTTAAGAGTTAGTGAAATGGTGTATTTTCTGGTGCGTTCTATTGACCATAAGCATATGTCTGTTAGAATATACACAATCTAAACTGAAGACTGTTAACTCATAAATTGTGAGAAATATGCTGTGATGAAGTTGTCATATTTCATATGTATTGTAGATTGGCCTGTAGAATAATCCTCCCTCGTATGACACAGAAGATAAGGCATTATACAGCACATGCATTCATTTATTTCGAGGGCATTTTGGTCCTCTCTTTGAAATACATTCGCACGCATACAAGAAAGGAGAAAGACCCGGAAAAAAAACACAACATTTAAAACGTGACAAATACACAAAGGGTTATAAGTGGAACAAAAAAAGTGACCAAGACACCATCAGCACCACAACACCAAGTGATTCATACCCTCGACCAATCCCAATGGACACACAACAACGTGATCAGGTCACATGTACTACTAGGACCAATGAGCTACTGAGATGAATATGGGCAGGCATGGACGGGATGAGCAGACACTAAAACAATCAGGGAGGTGTGAGAAATAAAAAGTGATCATTAAAAGGTGCAATGCGGCCACTTGTGTTTTCCATGTCGGACTTTTGACTCAGGCAACAATGATTTTGCAGTGTACTTTACGGACACATTCTCCACAAAATAATTCTACAGTACAGTCGTGGCCAAAAGATTTGAGAATGACACAAATATTAATTTTCACAAAGTCTGCTGCCTCAGTTTGTATGATGGCAATTTGCATATACTCCAGAATGTTACGAAGAGTGAGCAGATGAATTGCAGTTAATTGCAAAGTCCCTCTTTGCCATGCAAATTAACTGAATACCCCAAAAAACATTTCCACTGCATTTCAGCCCTGCCACAAAAGGACCAGCTGACATCATGTCAGTGATTCTCTCGTTAACACAGGTGTGAGTGTTGACGAGGACAAGGCTGGAGATCACTCTGTCATGCTGATTGAGTTCGAATCACAGACTGGACGCTTCAAAAGGAGGGTGGTGCTTAGAATCATTGTTCTTCGCTTGTCAACCATGTTAACCTGCAAGGAAACACGTGCCGTCATCATTGCTTTGCACAAAAAGGGCTTCACAGGCAAGGATATTGATGCCAGTAAGATTGCACCTAAATCACCCATTTATCGGATCATCAAGAACTTCAAGGAGAGCGGTTCAATTGTTGTGAAGAAGGCTTCAAGGCGCCCAAGAAAGTCCAGCAAGCGCGAGGTCCGTCTCCTAAAGTTGATTCAGCTGCGGGATCAGGGCACCACCAGTACAGAGCTTGCTCAGGAAAGGCAGCAGGCAGGTGTGAGTGCATCTGCACGCACAGTGAGACAAAGACTTTTGGAGGATGGCCTGGTGTCATGAAGGGTAGCAAAGAAGCCACTTCTCTCCAGGGAAAACATCAGGGACTGACTGATATTCTGCAAAAGGTACAGGGATTGGACTGCTGAGGACTGGGGTAAAGTCATTTTCTCTGATGAATCCCCTTTCCGATTGTTCGGGGCATCTGGAAAAAGCTTGTCCGGAGAAGACAAGGTGAGCACTACCATCAGTCCTGTGTCATGCCAACAGTAAAGCATCCTTAAACCATTCATGTGTGGGGTTGCTTCTCAGCCAAGGGAGTGGGCTCACTCACAATTTTGCCTAAGAACACAGCCATGAATAAAGAATGGTACCAACACATCCTCCGAGAGCAACTTCTCCCAACCATCCAGGAACAGTTTGGTGACGAACAATGCCTCCTCCAGCATGATGGAGCACATTGCCATAAGGCAAAAGTGATAACTGAGTGGCTCGGGGAACATAACATTGATATTTTGGTACATGGCCAGGAAACTCCCCAGACCTTAATCCCATTGAGAACTTGTGGTCAATCCTCAAGAGGCGGGTGGACAAACAAAAACCCACAAATTCTGACAAACTCCAAGCATTGATTATGCAAGAATGGGCTGCCATCAGTCAGGATGTGGCCCAGAAGTTAATTGACAGCATGCCAGGGTGGATTGCAGAGGTCTTGAAAAAGAAGGGTCAACACTGCAAATATTGACTCTTTGCATCAACTTCATGTAATTGTCAATAAAAGCATTTGACACTTGAATGAGCCATTGACACATGAAATGCTTGTCATTCGACTTCAGTGTTCCATAGTAACATCTGACAAAAATATCTAAAGACACTGAAGCAGCAAACTTGGTGGAAATTAATATTTGTGTCATTCTCAAAACCGTATGTGGCTACAAAGAACACTGGGGGACAAAAAGGTTCATAACCTTGGGTGTGTTATGGAAAGTCACTATTTCAGATGCCTGGGTGACACATCTGAGATAAGACCCGTTTGACTGTAAAACCTCCACCCTCTGCAGTTGCAGTAACAAGGCACCCAAAGGTAAATGGGGACTCTGTCGTACTCTGTTGCCTGAGTTGCCGACGCCTTTCCAATAGAAAAAGACGGGAGATGGGTCAAAGTCGCTTGAAAACAATGGGCCACGGCGAGAAGGACGTGAGTAGGAGGAAGTTGCCCTATAGCCACTGATCTTAGGTCGGTTCGATGCTTTCCCCCGCCTAATGGTAAGAGTCAGGATCGCGGACAGGAAAGCTGATCCTATGGCTGTGCCTACGGGCAACTTCTACCCGGAGCGTATGGGACTGGCGACACACAACACATCGTGCAGAGACCAGACCAGGAAGTTACACCAGGAAGTAAAGGAGAAGAGATGACTGTACCATGCTGCTTGTAGATAGGGGGTTTTCTATAGATATTATCTATCTTGACCTTAGTCTCTGAAGATGAGAGGAGGAGAGGCAGAAAGAAATGAAAGAAGCCCAGGATGAGAGAGAGAGAGAGAGAGAGAGAGAGAGAGAGAGAGAGAGAGAGAGAGAGAGAGAGAGAGAGAGAGAGAGAGAGAGAGAGAGAAAGCATGAGTTAGCAGTTATTGAGGGATGGAATAGTCTGAGAAGCAGCAGTAGAATATGGGGCAGCATTCTTTATGGTTGATCAAATGCAAAACATATTATATTTTTATTAGAACTGGCAAGACAGGGTATTATCGCCAATAAATCATCACTTGCTGTCACTGTTCATGCAACACACACAAAAACATGTCATTTTGATCCAGTCCTATTGTAATGTGAAGCAGACACTCGGTTGGGCATCCCCAGAACAATGGTAATTGTTGATCGATGTTGTACCCAACAATACATTTATTCAAGTTTTCCAAAAGTCATCGGTAATAGAAACCATCATATATTTCTCCCTTACTACAACACATCATTCATTACTGCTTATAGACCAACCAAATAAACAAATAAGCATATCAAATAACAAATAAAAGGGCAAATTACTAAATTCAACTAATTCAATTAAACAATTGTGCGAATTTTGTTTTACACAATAATTGACACAGTATGTCTGTCCTAAGCTGATCCAATCCGTTTAACGTTCGCAGGACCCAAACACCATTGTGTTCGCTCGCAACAATACATTAACTGCACTCTGCTCATGAAATAAAACATGTGTGGGTCCCTTTCTGCCCTGTTTCAGCCACTGCCAGCGCCAGGGAGTAATACACATATAAAATCCATACGATGGTTACAAAACACATTAAGTAGATCATCACTTTGCTTTGTTCATTTATTTACGTCAACTCCATCCAAGTACGGGGACTTTTCCATGTGGGTGACTGACACTGTGATAGTGAATGGAAATAATGACGATGAATCCCCCCAAAAAAGGGGCTTTTCACTAGAAAAGTCTACGTTAAGTCCATTGCAATGTGCTGCAAACGGTTAACACTCATCGAAGGGCGGTGGACAGAATATGATGCAGGGTCATAGACCTAAGTTAAGACTCTTCTCAATCGCTGTCCCATTACGGCGTCTGTGACAGCAGGCGCTCCATTTTAAAGTAGTCAATATCTTCTTCTACTAGTTCTATGAGGTGGGAAACAAACGGAAAGGGTGGAAACTGCCACCTGGAGGGTGTTGTTTCAACCGGTATAAAAGCCCATGTTGGTGATTTTACTGCCCTCTGCAGTCATGGAATGTTTGCGAACCAGACCTTGGTTCAAATTAGGGATGGGCACGGTTGATCGAATATCCGAACGGACGTTAGTATTCGATTACTTGAGTAAGTTGGAATGCAGACCTATTTTAACAATGAGAAAGATTTGTCTTAAATGAAATGATCCTTTGTGATGTTTTTACCTACAAGGATATACTGCTGTGTATTAAACCCTTTGTGTTGCCCTGACATCGGTAATGCTGTTTTCCTCACTTCAAATAAAAGACTTTAACCTCCCCACGTCTACCTTTGACTCTTTCCTCTCTGCCTCCTTCTTTCCACTCCTTTCCTCTTTTGACCTCACCCTCTCACCTTCCCCCCCTACTCACAAGGCAGGCAATACGCTCGACCTCATCTTTACTAGATGCTGTTCTTCCACTAACCTCATTGCAACTCCCCTCCAAGTCTCCGACCACTGCCTTGTATCCTTTTCCCTCTCGCTCTCATCCAACACCTCCCACACTGCCCCTACTCGGATGGTATCGCGCCGTCCCAACCTTCGCTCTCTCTCCCCCGCTACTCTCTCCTCTTCCATCCTATCATCTCTTCCCTCCGCTCAAACCTTCTCCCACCTATCTCCTGATTCTGCCTCCTCAACCCTCCTCTCCTCCCTCTCTGCATCCCTTGACTCTCTATGTCCCCTATTCTCCAGGCCGGCTCGGTCCTCCCCTCCCGCTCCGTGGCTCGATGACTCATTGCGAGCTCACAGAACAGGGCTCCGGGCAGCCGAGCGGAAATGGAGGAAAACTCGCCTCCCTGCGGACCTGGCATCCTTTCACTCCGTCCTCTCTACATTTTCCTCCTCTGTCTCTGCTGCTTAAGCCACTTTCTACCACGCTAAATTCCAAGCATCTGCCTCTAACCCTAGGAAGCTCTTTGCCACCTTCTCCTCCCTCCTGAATCCTCCGCCCCCTCCCCCCTCCTCCCTCTCTGCAGATGACTTCGTCAACCATTTTGAAAAGAAGGTCGACGACATCCGATCCTCGTTTGCTAAGTCAAACGACACCGCTGGTTCTGCTCACACTGCCCTACCCTGTGCTCTGACCTCCTTCTCCCCTCTCTCTCCAGATGAAATCTCGCGTCTTGTGACGGCCGGCCGCCCAATAACCTGCCCGCTTGACCCTATCCCCTCCTCTCTTCTCCAGACCATTTCCGGAGACCTTCTCCCTTACCTCACCTCGCTCATCAACTCATCCCTGACCGTTGGCTACGTCCCTTCCGTCTTCAAGAGAGCGAGAGTTGCACCCCTTCTGAAAAAACCTACACTCGATCCCTCCGATGTCAACAATTACAGACCAGTATCCCTTCTTTCTTTTCTCTCCAAAACTCTTGAACGTGCCGTCCTTGGCCAGCTCTCCCGCTATCTCTCTCTGAATGACCTTCTTGATCCAAATCAGTCAGGTTTCAAGACTAGTCATTCAACTGAGACTGCTCTCCTCTGTATCACGGAGGCGCTCCGCACTGCTAAAGCTAACTCTCTCTCCTCTGCTCTCATCCTTCTAGATCTATCGGCTGCCTTCGATACTGTGAACCATCAGATCCTCCTCTCCACCCTCTCCGAGTTGGGCATCTCCGGCACGGCCCACGCTTGGATTGCGTCCTACCTGACAGGTCGCTCCTACCAGGTGGCGTGGCGAGAATCTGTCTCCTCACCACGCGCTCACCACTGGTGTCCCCCAGGGCTCTGTTCTTGGCCCTCTCCTATTCTCGCTATACACCAAGTCACTTGGCTCTGTCATAACCTCACATGGTCTCTCTTATCATTGCTATGCAGACGACACACAATTAATCTTCTCCTTTCCCCCTTCTGATGACCAGGTGGCGAATCGCATCTCTGCATGTCTGGCAGACATATCAGTGTGGATGACGGATCACCACCTCAAGCTGAACCTCGGCAAGACGGAGCTGCTCTTCCTCCCGGGGAAGGACTGCCCGTTCCATGATCTCGCCATCACGGTTGACAACTCCATTGTGTCCTCCTCCCAGAGCGCCAAGAACCTTGGCGTGATCCTGGACAACACCCTGTCGTTCTCAACTAACATCAAGTCGGTGGCCCGTTCCTGTAGGTTCATGCTCTACAACATCCGCAGAGTACGACCCTGCCTCACACAGGAAGCGGCGCAGGTCCTAATCCAGGCACTTGTCATCTCCCGTCTGGATTACTGCAACTCGCTGTTGGCTGGGCTCCCTGCCTGTGCCATTAAACCCCTTCAACTCATCCAGAACGCCGCAGCCCGTCTGGTGTTCAACCTTCCCAAGTTCTCTCACGTCACCCCGCTCCTCCGTTCTCTCCACTGGCTTCCAGTTGAAGCTCGCATCCGCTACAAGACCATGGTGCTTGCCTACGGAGCTGTGAGGGGAACGGCACCTCAGTACCTCCAGGCTCTGATCAGGCCCTACACCCAAACAAGGGCACTGCGTTCATCCACCTCTGGCCTGCTCGCCTCCCTACCACTGAGGAAGTACAGCTCCCGCTCAGCCCAGTCAAAACTGTTCGCTGCCCTGGCCCCCCCAATGGTGGAACAAACTCCCTCACGACGCCAGGACAGCGGAGTCAATCACCACCTTCCGGAGACACCTGAAACCCCACCTCTTTAAGGAATACCTAGGATAGGTTAAGTAATCCCTCTCACCCCACCCCCCCCCTAAGTTTTAGATGCACTATTGTTAAGTGACTGTCCCACTGGATGTCATAAGGTGAATGCACCAATTTGTAAGTCGCTCTGGATAAGAGCGTCTGCTAAATGACTTAAATGTAAATGTAAATGTAAATAGAAATGACTGGCACTCACCTAACAGAGTTTCCACAAGACCTCCTGAAACAGATACATTTTCTAACAGAATCAGTTCTACAATGGTGAAAATTTGACTACTCTTTTGCTATTGCTGACAATTTACCAGAGAAATGACCAGAGAAAAGCACCCTGTCCGGTGTTTACCTTTGCCATTGTCACAACGTTTTAGTTCTCTATTCGGTTAGGTCAGGGTGTGATGTGGGGTGGGCATTCTATGTTTTGTATTTCTGTGTGTTTGGCCGAGTGTGGTTCCCAATCAGAGGCAGCTGTCTATCGTTGTCTCTGATTGGGAGTCATACTTAGGCAGCCTGTTTTGCCACCGTAGTTGTGGGTAGTTGACTTTGTTAGTGGCCTGTATAGCCCTAGGAAGCTGCACGGTCGGTTTTTAATTTTATTATTTATTTTTTGGTGTTTATTTTTTTTCTTGTTTTGTTGGTGACATTCTAAATAAAGGAAAATGTACGCTCACCACGCTGCACCTTGGTCCGGTCATTTCCCTGACCACGTTCGTGACAGCCATGTGCTTTGCGTTGTTCTGATATGTCGAGAGTCGAGAGCAATTACACTTCTGGGAGGGACTATCGATTATCCGGATATCCCAAAAAATGTCATGATATTATTCAAATAGTCAAATTATTTCAAATTACCATCCCTAGTACAAATACTATTTCAAATATCTCAATTACTATCACATACATTTCGAAGTAAGTATTCAGATATTGATATTTGAAAAGACAAGTGGTTGAATACTGGAATGTATTGGAAATACACATGGAAAGTATTTGCATGTATTTGAATAATTTTTTCAAATACAAATAAATATTCCCATGCATTTGAACCCAGGTTCTAGGAGTATTTTAAAGAACGTATTTGGAAATAAGTATCTGAAAATATTATATAATTATATAAGTTATTTGAAAATAAGCAGTTGTTGATATTGGCCACATTACTTGAAAACACCAAAATACAAAGTACATATTTAAATAACAAATACACATGTATTTGAACCCAGGTCTGGTTCTCACGAGTGTAATTCATTGGCTGATCCCTCCTGATGACCTGGATAGAATGATGTGATCCTTCCTTAACCCATAGGAAGTGATGAACCTTCTCAGTGGCGCTGCCCATGCAGTCCGGTTCTATGTCAGCCATTGCTAGTGACGTCGTAAAAAAATGTGCAGCAGTTACAACGTGGTTGCATTATAAGAGCATATGATAATGTTGATCCAACATGTCTGTGAAAGTGGAATCTAACGAATCTCACTTTTACCTGTGAAACTGAAGAAACATTCAGATTTAGACAGACCTCAACATATTGTATAGGACAGGATCCCAACACGGGATAAAGAAAGAGGAGAGAGATAAAGAGAGAGAGAAAGATATATTTAGATAGAGCGAGGGAAAGGAGTCAGGGAAATCAAATGGACAGGATAGGTCTGAAAGAAACCCTTTGACATGGATAAAAGACTAACACAAGAAGACAAGGAGAACAGAAAAGGGTTAATCCCAGACATCTGATATACTGTTATTGTATAATGTCCATCCACCTACTTAGATCTGTTACCTAGACAGACCTGGACAGACAAGAGAGCAGGCCGACGGGCATGGTGCAATAGAGAGAGAGGTCGTGTTGAGGGGATCAAGGGTCACGGGGTCAAAGGTGAGAGGTCAAAGCGATGTGGAGAACCTACCTGGTACGTGGAAATGCCTGGGAGCAGCCACATAGGTGGAGGAGGGAGATTTGCCGTCGGAATAGGTGGACAAACTGGGTGTACTCCGACCACTTTCACTACCTCCAATGGGGAGGGACAGGGGAGAGCAAGAGCCGTGGACGAAAAAAGGGGGGCAAAGAGAGGAGCAAAGAGTCATGCTGTTGTGCTTACTGGTCAAAGATTTAACTATGAAGCGGAACCAACTTTATTCATTACAATTATCAACTGACTTGATAACCCAACCACTAGGCCCATAGGTTTTTCGTGACCATTTACCCAGACCAGGAAAAACTCTAGGCCCTTGCTATTGGTACTTGGCTCATGTCGACATCATAAAAGATGAATGAAGGCTATGAGCATCTTATAAAGGCAGATTGCTAACAGAAAAAATATATGTATATATATATAGGTTGGTTAAAGGCTTTACCAGTTAATGGCAATGCATTGAGGACACGGGCGCAAGCTGAAATGGGACAGCGTCAATGTGGTTCTACTTTCAACTGAAAGTGTGCGCGACTGTAATTATGACCACAGTCCATCACAATGCATTGTGTCACGCAGGCTGGGTGATTAAGTCACTGACACCTTACAGGCCATAACTAATAAACATCTACATAAGAGGGTTGAAAAGAACAGAGGGTGAGGGGAAAGAAAGACAAGAAAGAAGAGGAGGAAAAAAAGAGGAGAGAGATTGTTCATTTGATTGAGCACACGCGCCTCTCTCGCCTTTGTGGGAGGAACAGAAGGCAAGAGCGAAGCCGTTGGGATGCAAGAGGATGAGGTCATTCTGACAGAAACACACACATGCACACACCCACACACAAGCACAGACACACACACGTACACACAAACACACGCGCACAGTCACGCAGATGCAGACGCACACACACACACACACACACACACACACACGTACACATACAGTAATGCACACACATGTCTACACACACACACAAAAACTGGCATTAGTGCAGACCTCAGTTTATTTGCAGGGCAGCACCTCCACAAATCTGGAGCTAAGGCAGGACACTGAGCCCGAGGAGAGGTGGTAGGGGGGGGACGGGGGGGTACTGTTTTCTTTTAGGTATGACCCTCAGTGACATCATAGAGCGACGTAGCATATCTCAGAATAAGAATCTACTAACAAGTGGTAGCAATTCCTCATTCAAGGACTAATCCTCATGTGCTGATAATAACTCTTACATTGGATGCAGTTGTCATTGCATCATTTACATCAATTCATCGAGTGGATTGTCTTTCTGTCATTGCCTTATCCCTCTGACTCATATCTTTTCCTCTCTTTTTCTGTCTCCATCGCATTTGTCTTCCACTCGCTCTTCAAAATTCAATTCAATTCAATGACCTCTTCATCTCTGGTCAAACATCCTGCCTCTAGCACCGTGTTGAAACCAAACAGCTAAGCCACTTGTGTACGTGTGAGGGATAGTTATCCACAAACACAATCATTTAAACTAGACTCCTGAGGGAACCTGAGAGTTCATTAAACCCAAAACCAGAGCATAGAAACAAACTCTCTTTTCACGCTGTGTTAGGAACCGCTTGAGCCTGAAGAGGCAACCAGCCCAGTGTGTGTGAGTCCGTGCGTGTGTGTGCGCACGTGTGTGTTTTTGTGCGCAGAACGACGTGCCACTGCAACTGGCAACCAGACCCCAAATTACGGCACCGTCACTCCACCACTCCTCTCCTCCCTTTCATTCCCTCATTCCTTCAGTCCTCTCTTTCATCTTGGCTCGCTGAGAACTTTTACTTTCCATCTCTCCGCCTTTCATGGAAAAACCACCGAAGCCTGGCCCGCGGAGTTCTGATTTACAGTACTAACGCTCAGGTCAAACCTCATCTCTCTCTATCTCTCTTTCCTACTTTCGTTCACTCCTTCTCAAGGCTGTTTCCCCCTCCAACTTCTTTATGGGGGGAGTTCAACCTCAAATTCTTATCAGACCAAAAAGTGACCCTCTTCCAACCCCCATTCCATGTAATGACTCTCTACCTCTGGTTTCCCCCTCTCTTCCACCCTCTTTTACTCTCTCCCTCTTCCTAACTCATGAGGCGTGAGTTATCTCCAGCGACCCAATGAGTCACAATCCCTTCAAGTCCTGGGGCATAAGTCAGCCCATCATTGAGACGAGTATCATGGTGTGTCTCCAGTGATAAAACCCGTAAATCTGGATAACAATAAAAAAAAGAGCTGATGGGTATCTAAGGAGGCCTTCGTGGTTTGGCTGACTTTGGGGCTTAGGAGAAGCAATGCAGCTGAGTGATCACTTTTTCTTATCTCTTCTCCGAGGGAAACTGGAGGTGACTCGTGATTTTAAAGTAGGCCTACTCCCACACTTGTCAAGGTTTTGGTCGAGTTGACTTAGGTCAAACACATTTATTCATTGTTCGCATATACTGTGACTTATCATGTTCGTTCCAAACTAGACCGCAGACCGACATATTTAACTATAATACCGTATACCCCCAAACTTATATCTCCCTGTCAGCAACCCTCCCACAACCATGAAACCAACCACCTGCAGTTTCTCCCACTCACTCCATACAAAATCACCATCGGACACCAAAGGTTTAAAGGGCTGAAACACACTGAATAACAACAGTCAACTCTAAGGCAAGGCATGGTTCCCAAAATACCAACAACAACATAAACACTAACAGGCAATCCATTTCAAGTTAAGGGCAAGCCAACATTTGAGGTTACAAGTACAACACTTACATCCCACCAAACATAGAAACATAAAATAAGGAAGTAATCTGCCATCTTCTCCCCCAATATCAATATATTTGGGGCGGCAGCGTAGCCTAGTGGTTAGAGCGTTGGACTAGTAACCGGAAGGTTGCAAGTTCAAACCCCCGAGCTGACAAGGTACAAATCTGTCGTTCTGCCCCTGAACAGGCAGTTAACCCACTGTTCCTAGGCCGTCATTGAAAATAAGAATTTGTTCTTAACTGACTTGCCTAGTAAAATAAAGGTTAAAAAAATAATAATAATAATATTCCCATGTCAAGCATAACTGAAATACAAACAGTATATCGAAAATATCCACAATTACAGTCGGTTCTCATGCACAACAAGACTAAGACAACCTGAAGACAACAAATAGGATCGTCCACAGACAATAGAAAGGGCAAGCAAAAACAAACTTAAGGGGTCCCAACACACAACCTTGATGCACACCAAGAAAATCCAGTATTATGCTAAGAGAAAGAGAAACAGAGCGATAGAGACCAGGGGGATCTGGTGCGTTACCGTGACTGTGAGGAGGTAAATTGAGATGCAGGGACGTCTTAGGTTTAGATTCAGGTGGTAGTAGGGGGTCCTGTTTGAGGCCTAGGGGGAGAGGGTGGAGACGAAGCACAGGGAGGTGGTTTGACACGTCACACCTGTGTGGGTAGGGGAATACTCGCGTGGGGTACAATTGAACCACACTTGTGTAGAAAAATGGTGCTTATGGTAACTCTGATGGGGGGTTGTGGCGGTGCTGACATTAGAGAAACAATAGGCATTTATTCTATGTAAAACTGTCAAAACAACAACAGCAGAAACCATGCAGATATTGTGGGAAACACAGCACACAGAAATGTAATACCGATAGGTCTAAAACAGTCATTGTGTGACTCGTTGGGTGCCATTGTTAATTTAACTATCGATTAGTTCAGAGTTTGTACACAGCTGGGGATGGGGGACGTGCAGTGTTATCACTGCAGAGCCGGGGATCAAGTCTAAAGCTGACACTGCACTCCACACCGGCGGCCCCATGGGTCCAGGACAGCGCGCTAGGGACCAGGGGAGGACTAGCTACCTCTGAAGTAGGGCACATAGTTGTGCTGCTGGAGCATGGCCAGTGTGGTAGGGTTAAGGGGCAGAGGAGAGTTTCTGCCTCCAGGAGAGACTCTGCCCCTGGGAGAGATTCTGCCAGGCACTGTCATCCCCCCAGGCATTTGCAGCGCCCCAGGGTACTTAGGGGGTAGGCCCTCTGAGTAGTGCATGGGGAGGGAAGAGAAGTCCCTAGCCAAGGGGGAGAGGTACTTAGGCCCCCCCGTGTAGGCCGAGGAGCGGGGGAGGGAGCTGGAGTCAAGGGGCTGGCCATTGTATCTATTACCCATTGCTTTACTGGCCATATAAAGATCCTCTGTAGGGGAAGATGGTGTAGAAGGACAAGATGGTCTTTAGGTCAAAGAGGACGCTGTCCATAGTACTGTCCCATACCCAATAGACAAATACAGTACAGATTCTGTGGTAATACCATGTAAAAAAGTGATGGCATAACCATCTCATTCAAAGAGAAGCAATGGAATGAATATTGATGAAATGTTAGAAAATTCTGCAAGGGGAAAAAAAAAGAACAGCATCTTGGAAAAAACACGTGCTCTCTAAAGTAATAGAATGAGCGTGGCAAATCAAGACGAGGCTTAAATGAGGGGGTACATTTTGGAATATGATGCACATAAATATTACATCATACACCAGGGTTGGGGTCAGTTTAAATTCCAGTCAATTCAGGAAGTAAACCACATTCCAATTCAAACGTCCGTGTACTTCCTGAATTGACTGGAATTTAAATGGAACGGATCCCAACCCTGTCATGCACTATATGCAAATGCTGTATATTAATGACTACAACTGTACATATTATTCTATTATAATAACGTATAACATACAGATAACAGCTAAATACTATGTTCTACTTTCCGATATGTCAACTCTATACGTCTTTCTATATGTCAAATGTGCAAACATTCTATATGACAAATGTACAAACATTCTATATGTCAAATGTACAGACATTCTATATGTCAAATGTACAAACATTCTATATGACAAATGTACAAACATTCTATATGTCAAATGTACAAACATTTTACTATGTGCTCTTTTTTTTGTTGAACTGCTGCTCGCTGGAGGTGAGGGGGGGTACCTACCTGGCCTGCTGTAGTTCTGGGGGGAGCGGGACGGGGTGTACCCTCCATACCTCCCCTGGGAGCTGTTGGAGCTGGGGCTGGAGGGCCTCCTCTGACGGGGAGACTTCTCTCCGTCGCCCTGGAAACCAGGACAGGAAGTTACGTCATCGCAACGTCACACAAGGAGGGCAACTGAGGACGTCACGGACACAAGCCAAATACCGAACACGGAAGGTTCGCGGGAACGTTCACGACCCCCTGCCGTCGCGGTGGGGTGCAATACCACGGAATCATAGGAATGTGTGTTCCACGTCAGATTATTGGGGATTCGCTGATGTTATTTTGATGATCGGGATCAATCACTGTAGAGTGTGCGAATGTCCATGAAAACCACCCTTTTGCGTCAACGCACGCACACAGGCACGCACACAGGCACGCACACTTCAAGTCTAACACACAGCCATCAATAACATTTGAGAGGAAACATAAAACAAAGTTATGGGGAAACATTGAAATGAGTCATGTCCGGGTAGAGCTCAGTATGAGGTCCAGGCATATTTTACCTCTGTTGGAGCAACTGGGGTAACTACAAATAAAGAGGGGAAGACAGAAGCAGACGAGTAAAAGATTTGGCAATGGGCCCTCAGATCCTCAAAAAGCTCTCCACCCCTGTACTGGTACCACCTGTATATTGCCAAGTTATTGTTACTTACTGTGTATTTATTTAAACTTTTATTTACTTTTTATACTTCTTCTCTATTCTCTTTCCCTCTGCATTGTTGAGAAGGGCCCGTAAAGTAAGCATTTCCCTTTTAGTCTACACCTGTTGTTTGCGATGCATGTGACGAACAAAATCCGATTTGATTTCAGTCAAATGAACTCATATCATCTGAGGTAACATGAGTTAACCGAACAAACATGATTGTAGGCATGACTCTGACATTCCTTAGGCGTTGGGTTTAATGAGTATGACTTGCTTACTTGCTATACCCCTCCCGATGTCTACAGTTGTGGGAATGTTGAGGGAAGGAGCAAAACAACTCCAACTTAAGACATTTTAGCCAACTAGGCTGGGAGAGAGCTGTGATTCAACGGAGGGAAGGAGTTTCCTTTAAAACAGGAAGGAAGGATACTTTTTCTGCGTAAGGCTACACGAGACTGACGGATAAAGGTCAGTTCAGTGGTTGGCTTATGGAGAGAGAGAAAGAGAAAGAAAAAGAGAACGCAGCTCCCTTGCTCCTTCCCCGTGTCCCCCCTTACATCTCCGTAGTGTCGTTCCTCTGAGGGGTAGCTGACATAAGGAGCGTAGGAGAGCATGTCTGGCCGGTCGATGTTGTAGATCGCCTTGATCTTTGGCAGAGCAGCAAGGTCCTTGTAGTCCAGCATCTCATCTCCTAGTTTGGCCTGGGACACAGAGAAACACGCCAGCTCAGTATTTTTAACGTCAACCACTTTGATCATGGGAAAATGATAATGGTATAGGCAATTCACTCGAGCACAGTTGAAATACCGTCGTCGACTTAGCACAGTCGACGATCAATCAATCAATTGATTGCATTGCTTGCTCTTTGGGGTATTATGCTGGCTATCTATAAAACACTTTGTGACAACTGCAGATGTAAAAAGGGCCTTATATATTTTTGCTGTTGACTTGATCACAGTGGACAACCTTGGTACTGGAGACCTACAGGACCGGGCAGGCTTTTGCTCCAGACCATCACTAACACACATGATTCAACTAATCAACTATTCATCTCGATATTATGTCATTGAATCAGGAGTGTTAACGCTGGGCTAGAAATAAAAAATAAAATAAAAACCTGCATACACACCACAGGAGGTTGGTGGCACCTTAATTGGGGAGGACGGGCTCGTGGTAATGGCTGGAGCAGAATTGGTGGAATGGTATCAAGTACATCAAACACATGCATTCCCCATGCATTTGATGCCATTCCATTTGCTCTGCTCCAGCCATTATCATGAGCCGTCCTCCCCTCACCAGCCTCCTGTGATACACACTGTTGGGCTCCAGGACCCCGGGTTAGTGGCCCGCTGTTGTCCTGTGACTCCCTCTAGTGGTAAGATGAGGTGGCGCTTACGTAGATGACCCTGCTGGGAGAGCCAGATGCACTGGAGGCTGGGACAGAGGTGATGCTCTCAGAGGAGGTCCTGGTCACCTGGAACAAGGGCGACAAGGAGTTAACTCTGCTCATTATCATTGAAAAGGATTGAAAGGGAGAGAGAAAGAGACAGAAACACATGTATCTCTCATGTATCTCTCTTGAACTTAAAACGACACATTGCTACTCTCAGCGAGTTTCTCTGTGGGACTAGCATTTTTCACAACCCTGCCACTAACTCGAGATGAACTCTGAGCCTAGGTTAACATATAGCAGTATAACAACAACACTCGAGATAACGTTCACCCCTCCTCTGGTCACAAAACACTATGCAGCATCATTCAAGGTGAAAGCAGTGGTAGTGGTGATCAAAACAGTCTCCTGATACAGTGACACCAGACAGACACAATAGTGTTGTTCATTAGTGAAGCTCAGGTGGGCTACAGTGATCAGTGTCAAGTTTAACCACCACCTACTCAGCCGTTAAGAGTTGAAATTGGGGCTAAATTCCATTTCAACCTAATCCACCGCCCGAATTGAAATGGAATGGATCCAAACCTCGGCTATTGCCATACTACTACAGTAAAGACACTTCCTGTGTTTGGATCACATGATCATCCTAACGGGATTATGGGGAAGTGAGTATCCTGGGGCCTGGGCTAGGTACAGTAAGTGCTCTGTGGGCGTGGCTAGCTACTGAGCGTGAAGCCGTTCGGGGGTCAAGGTTGAGGGGTCAGGGCAGCCCATGCAGAGGTTGGAGGTGGGTAAAGGGATCTGGGCTGCACATGCATCACAAACCTGCTGCTCAGAGACGTCATTGAGCTGTATCCGGACCTGCTTCTGTGAACAACAGGTGTATTACATTGGGGAGGGGACAGAGTACTGGTCTGGGACCTGGGCTTATTGACTTACTGCACAGTAAGTGCACTTATTAGGTGCCCTTTGTTCAGGTAATCAAGATCAACACAGTCCCAGTCAGTCAAGTTGTGCTGCTTCTTCTCTACGGATGGAATCCTGACTTGAGACACACGGTGATGTACGGTGTGAATCAGTATGACTCCTGGATACTGTGACCTAGCCATAGTTCGACTGTGGAGCTACTTTCGAGTAATCTCTTGTGGACAGATGCGCATGACATAAATGGTAGTAGCATCTGTCGACAGACTGTTGGATGCGACGACATAACGAGTGACTTTGTTCCAGTACGCTGGTTTTCCGTCACTGATCATTCGGACAAATCACAATTTTTCGCAGGAGCTCGCATCTTTCCAATTTCGTAACGGGAGGGGACATTTGGCCCACGGACTTGCCCAAAACTGGCTGAGCGTTTCCGTAGCCTTTGCTAGCCTGGTTAGTATATTTTCCAACACGTCTTCCCCCATAGAACTTAATTATGTATCTGACGCAATTACGTTACTGGTGTGTCCGAGATTAACTTTAGAGAAGCCTGGGTGTGGAGAACCAGTGTGATGCGTGGTCATCCTGTCTCAGAGAGAGAACTCACCTTACTCTTCTCCTCCTGTCTGGCTGCCTGTCTGCAGGGAGGATGCCAGATAGAGTTGCCTGAGAGAGAGAGAGAGAGAGAGAGAGAGAGAGAGAGAGAGAGAGAGAGAGAGAGAGAGGGAGGGGACAGAAGAGAGAACGAGAAAAATAGGGAGGAGCGAAAGAGGGAGAGCGAGGAACACAGTGAGATGCATCCACTCAAATGTCATATTCTCCCCACAGCCACGGTATCTCCGACAAAGAGGCATGAGTTCGGCAAGCAAGAGTACAACCCCGCGGCCCCATATACACGTGTGACTCATAGCAAATGAATTCCTGCGCCATCAGAAAGGAAGCCGCGGGAGATGGAGACAGGTTTCTTGTAAATCACGGACGTGAGCCAAGCCAACAGCTCCAGTGCACCAGGAGCAGTAAATAAGAAAGAGGGCCGTAGAACGGTGAATAATAAGGCTGAGTTTTGTGTGAGGTGATTCATGCCATGGACATTCAGTGATTCACTAACACTGTGATCTAATTCATTAGCACTGGGCAAATGCACTGTGGTTTTATGGCAGCTGGGCTATTAGTGAAGGACGTTTCCATGCTGACGGATGGGTCGTGGGTGCATTTCTGAGTGAAAAGAGGGAGAGGGAGAGAGAGAGAGAGACAGAGAGAGAGAGAGAGAGAGAGAGAGAGAGAGAGAGAGAGAGAGAGAGAGAGAGAGAGAGAGAGAGGGAGACAGAGAGGGAGACAGAGAGGGAGAGAGAGAGAGAGAGAGAGAGAGAGAGAGAGAGAGAGAGAGAGAGAGAGAGAGAGAGAGAGAGAGAGAGAGAGGGAGGGAAGAGAAAGACGTAGAGAAAGTGAGAGAGACAGAGAGAAGAAGAAGAGAGGTTGGTCCACCTTGCAGGTACATCTCCTCTCCCTCTCCAAACATCTGCTCACACCTGGCACAGCGGGCACATGACGGGTGGTAGTGTTTCTCCCCAGCCTGGCAAGGGGACAAGAGGTCAAAGGTTACAAAGTTACAAAGGTCAGGAATGACATTGAGCACGAGGAAACGAGCTTGGAAATCCACAGCGAGACGGAGAACACTGAGGGCGGGGCAAATGGGAAAAGGCGAAATAAAAGAATCCACAGTTGGTTGAGAAAACATTTAGTCTTTCCTCTCGAATGTGAGACGGATGTTTGTTTTTTCTCGTCGTCAAATACACCGATAACCTTCATTCCCGGACACAAGTATATCCACAACCAGACAAAAACCACATATAAAGACAAGTTTGAAGAAAGTACTTATAGAGGCATTACCTGGATGTACAGTTGTATTGGTGTCACAGGCTGCTGACACTGCTGTTTGAAACGTCCCCTAGAGCGTGTCCAAACTAATTCCCATCCGGCCAGCTTATCCAATTAAGACGAAGGTGACGCCGAGTCAGAAGATGACGACAAAAGGAAGTGCAGTGCTACAACTTGAGCACACGGGGGTGCTCTGGTACAAGCTACGCTACAGTTTAGACGCGCACGGCGCAGATAATGCTGCGGGTTGGCCATGGGATCACTAACCTATGTCTACAGTTAGGAACATCCGAACCTTCGTGAAACTAATCGAGGCGTCTGAAAGGGAACACCGGCCCAGTGTTTACATGACATCACCCATGTTTATTGTAGCCACGTACTCTATTAGTAGACATGAGATCCATCCCACCACCCTGTAAGCAACCTATGCGGTTTGATAACCATGGTGACATGAACGGCTTCACATTGAGATGCTAACGTCGGATGACACGCTATTCGTGACACGTTCATGAATTCCACAGAGCTGTTGGGAGGTGGTAGAGATGATGCATGTGTCCATAATGACATGATGTCATGGTGTGGATTGCATCTAGGTAGGGTTAGCTGACGAGAGTTTCTGTCTCTCTCTGCCTCCCTTTCTGCCTCCATATATGTGTCTCTCTGTTTATGTGTCTCTCTGTTTCCCTTTTTTTAAGTGTAGTAAATTTCATACAGTTTCTTGACTGGGTCCAACTTGCTAATAATCACCGAAATGACAGCTAGACAGTTCAGGGAGCATGGAAAAATTCCCAAAAACGATGAAATTTGTAACGGCGAGGAAATACAACACACTTTCAGTGCGGCCCATCCGGACCTCGTTGAAGACCGAATGCGGCCCCTGGGTCAAAATGTGTTTGAGAGAGAGAGAGAGAGAGAGAGAGAGAAAGAGAGAGAGAGAGAGAGAGAGAGAGAGAGAGAGAGAGAGAGAGAGAGAGAGAGAGAGAGAGAGAGAGAGAGAGAGAGAGAGAGAGAGAGAGAGAGAGATAACAGGCTGGAATTGGATCCCTATTCAAACAAGGAAAGTATGGCAGGGTTGAGGACGGAAATAGATAATGCTACACTAACAACAATACAGTGTCTCCTCTGAGCGAGAGCAAGCTAGCATTTAGACAGGGTTTGGTTTTGAATTATGAGTAGGCATTTTGGTTTTGAATTATGAGTAGGCATTTTGGCTTTGAATTATGAGTAGGCATTTTGGTTTTGAATTATGAGTAGGCATTTTGGCTTTGAATTATGAGTAGGCATTTTGGTTTTGAATTATGAGTAGGCATTTTGGTTTTGAATTATGAGCAGGCATTTTGGTTTTGAATTATGAGTAGGCATTTTGGTTTTGAATTATGAGTAGGCATTTTGGTTTTGAATTATGAGTAGGCATTTTGGTTTTGAATTATGAGTAGGCATTTTCTATGGACGAGGCTTTGTCATGGGTTGCCGTGTTGGAGGTTTGAAATTGAGGTGTGAGTTTGATACCGTTGTGCTTTGGTTACTGACATTGAAGTGGCGGGTGGGTGTGTTGATAAGTGAGAATGGCAACCAGACGCTGAACTGCTAGAGGGACGAGAGGGCAGGTCAGGAATCAGTCTGCAATTTTCTCTCTCTCTCTCTCTTACTCTCTTTTCCTTTTTCTCGTCATTCTCCTCCTCCCTTCCTTTCTCTCTCTCCCTCCCTTCGTCTATCTATATTCATCTCTCTTTGCCTTCCTCTCTCCCACAGTGTTTGTGACGAGGCTGGAAGGCAGGGGAGGTGATCTCAGAATGGATTTTGGTAAGAGAGGCAGAGTAGAGCAACAAGGCTGACACACACACACACACACACACACACACACACACACACACACACACACACACACACACACACACACACACACACACACACACACACACACACACACACACACACACACACACACACACACACACACACACACACACACACACACACACACACACACACACACACACACACACACTGCAGTGGAAAAGGGGTGGTTGGGTGCACAGAGAACAATGGGCAATACAATGTCTTCTCTCTCTGCCCTGTCTTCAAACCAGCCGACCCTACATGGATCGACACCGCCCTAAAACCCTATCCTTCTCTCCCTCTTACCTCCTCAATCCTCGCTGTGACCCTAAAACCTTATCCTTCTCTCCCTCTTACCTCCTCAACCCTCGCTGTGACCCTAAAACCCTATCCTTCTCTCCCTCTTACCTCCTCAACCCTCGCTGTGACCCTAAAACCCTATCCTTCTCTCCCTCTTACCTCCTCAATCCTCGCTGTGACCCTAAAACCTTATCCTTCTCTCCCTCTTACCTCCTCAACCCTCGCTGTGGCCCTAAAACCCTATCCTTCTCTCCCTCTTACCTCCTCAACCCTCACTGTGACCCTAAAACCTTATCCTTCTCTCCCTCTTACCTCCTCAACCCTCACTGTGGCCCTAAAACCCTATCCCTCTCTCCCTCTTACCTCCTCAACCCTCACTGTGGCCCTAAAACCTTATCCTTCTCTCCCTCTTACCTCCTCAACCCTCGCTGTGGCCCTAAAACCTTATCCTTCTCTCCCTCTTACCTCCTCAACCCTCGCTGTGACCCTAAACCTTATCCTTCTCTCCCTCTTACCTCCTCAACCCTCGCTGTGGCCCTAAAACCTTATCCTTCTCTCCCTCTTACCTCCTCAAACCTCGCTGTGACCCTAAAACCTTATCCTTCTCTCCCTCTTACCTCCTCAACCATCGCTGTGACCCTAAAACCTTATCCTTCTCTCCCTCTTACCTCCTCAACCCTCGCTGTGACCCTAAAACCTTATCCTTCTCTCCCTCTTACCTCCTCAACCCTCGCTGTGACCCTATTCACCCTCTCTCTATGGATTGTCCACACAACTCTCTATAGTTATAAACCCACTTGACACGAGCCATTTAATACTACCCACATCTTCTTAGACCCCAATCAGACCATTTAACTACAACAATTTCCACCAATTTCATGTTCTACCAATCTTCCTTTAGACCCCAAACTCCATTCAGGTTAAGCCTCCCTAAGGCCCCTCTATTGGCTTAACCCCCCCCTCGTGCTCAATGAGTTAATCAACCCCAAATGCCGTGACATTTCAGTGCAGGGCAGGAATCCTAGGCAAGGCTCCACAGAGTCCTCAGTGCAGGACAGGCCCGGTGACTGGCTGGGTGGGACCCTCTGCCCATAGAAGGCAGAGCTATCTCTGGGTGGAGCTCACTATCTCTGTCTGCTGATCCTGCTTTGAAGGGGGGGGGGGTTGCAGCTGGTGTGCTAAACCGCCTTGAGGAAGCCACATTTCCCTACGCACATTGTTGTGCAGTAGCCCTGTGACACACACACACACACAAACAAAAACGTACCCTCCCCACACCCCGCCCCCCGCAGACGCCTCACAGCTATTCAGTTGTGACTGATTTGATTGAGGTTGGCAGGCCGCAGCAGCTGAAGCACATATCCGGGACAATTACATACAGGCCTACTGTGTGTCTCTTATGTATTCTGTGTGATGATGTAATGCTATGCAAGATGAAAGAGACACGCGCGCTCATTATATTTCTTATGTTTCTTATGTTTTCGCCAGTCTCTCAGAGCCTGGCAACCGGATACATGTTTATGAAAGGAGAGCGTGTGAGAGAGAACGAGAGAGAGGTGAGAGAGAGAGAGGGATGTGAGAGAGCAGGAGCGGGATAAGGGGGGGGGATCATTGTTTGCGCTTCCATATTTGTGTCCTCGTCAATGAGGGTTACAGGGAGTGTGGCCAAGACCCCCTCTTAGAGCTAGGGCCTACCCCTGTTACCCGACTTCCCTCCCCGCTGAGAGAGTATCCTGTGACCCTCCACTCCACCGGTGTAAAACGAGACCTCTTTTCCACTGAAGTCATCTCACATCTCTCATTGATTTCTTCTCCTGTTTTTCTTTCTTTCTCTTTCTCCGTCTCTCTTTTTCCCTTCCTGTCATTCTCTGAGAGAGAGAGGGGGGGAGAGTGAGAGAGGGGGAGAGTGGAAGGTGTCAAAGCCATTAGCCCAGAGAAAGAGAGAGAAAAAAGAGTGAAATGAGGGGATACCCAGGAGGGAGAGATAGAGTGAACTAAACATGCAGCCATAGATAGGGGATATCTGTAGTCTAGTCCCACAGGACAACAGGCTAACGTGGCTTAGGTATCGCTAGACATTGATCTAAGGTCAGTGTAGTGTTTCTCCCACGAATGGTCGAGGTGACGATTGGAAGAGGGTAAGCGGATCCTAGATCTGTGCCTATGGTACACTCCTACCCGGAGTCTTACTGTCACAGACATGGCAGAGATGCAGTACTGTGAACGCTAACGGATTGGAAACGTGTCTGTGGATAAGAGTGAGTAGCCATACTGAGCCGGCGCAAATGCAAACAGTGGCGAGCCCAGGGGGACGTCGACACCGGGGGAAACGCCGTCGTGTGGATGCGTTAATGCGTGGCTCCACCACAAACAGATCCATGTGAAGCCATGCGGTTCCATCCATATACGACAGCTGAGAACCTTTTTGGGACTTTGAAGACCTAAGTTGGGTTGATTCGTACCTCCACTTCACAACATCTATCCTTCCATCCCTCCGTCGGCAGATAAAAAGTGACATATAGGTGTTATAACGCGTCCTACCTCCAGTACTTTGCCGGTGATGTACTTCTTGCAGCTGTCACACTGGATGCCGTACATGGCATGGTAGTCCACCTCGCAGTAGGGGATCCCATCCCTAGTACAACACACACACACGTCAGAGATCCCCCCCCGTCAGCTTTCAATACATACTGCGTGACCTTCGGATGCTTCGGACAGCTGCTATCGGAGAGAAAGAGAGTGACACAAACCGACACAGAACGAGAGCTATCTTGAATTGCGTAGTAACGCACGTCACATATCAGGTCCAGCATCGTCTGGAACTGTGAAAATAGATGGAAACCCAAGAGAGAGATGTTGTCCGAAATGGCACCCTATTTTCCCTGTATAGTGTACTACTATTGACCAGGGCCCATCGGGTGCTACTTGGGAACACACACATTTTAACCCACTTAACCCCACAATTTCTCAAAGTTTTCACTGTCATTATAAAAGCCCGAGTTATTTTTTCGGCGTTGACAAAGTCCTTTCTGAAGATGATAATTGATTTAATGTGATGAGTGATTCATTTTACATCTGTCCCTCATTCTAAGGTCAACCCTGTTACATGTACTGAACTCTCGTTTTAATATGGTGAAACAGTGAACATCTAATAGTCAAATCATAGTGGAAGAGCTGGTGAGCCGGTTCTACTCTTTTCGGCCATTTTCCGGTGTTTTATGGTGGAGAACTGAGCGGGTCAACCGTAACACATCAACCATGTTACCCATCGATAGACAGGCTGGACATGTTTTTACAAGAGAACCATTTTTGTGAAGCTTGCATTCAACCGCAAACTCCCTGTTTCACACAACAAGCGTCCATTCTCTCTGTCATGAGGGGATATGTAGCTGATTTAAGATGAACTCGTCCACCCTGTTACGGTCACCCCTGTTACGGCCAAACCTGTTACTTTTGAGATGGGGAAAAAGGTGTTATTTATGAAGTTCGGCATGTGCTCCTTATGACAGAATGTTCAAATGAGATGAAATCAAAAGGTTTTCTTGACCAAGCTGCACTTTTCAAAAGGTGGTGTTGAGGGGGTGTTAAGGTCATGAGGGACTCACTTGCTGATGTACTCTGCGTTGAGCACCTTGTTGCACACCTTACACTTGAAGCAGCCCAGGTGCCAGTGTTTGTCCAGCGCTACCAGGGACTGCTCGTTCTTAAACTCCTTCCCACAGCCACAGCAGTCTACATGGGGGAGAAGGGGTGGGCAGAGAGAGAAGGGAGAGAGAGAGAGAGAGAGTGAGTCAGAGAGAGAGAGACGGAGAGAGGGGGGGAGGGAAAGAGAGATAAGGGAATGGGAGAGAAAGACACACGGTATAAATATAGAGATGTATCAGGAGGAGAGAAAGAAACAGACTGGAAAGTGTTTAGGAAGTAATGGAGCAAGAGATACAGTATATACTGTATAGGCTATGTAGATTGAGAGAGAGTGATAGTGAGAAGAAAGATGAGGATGTGTAGTGTAATGTAGGGTGACTTACTGTGGACAGCCTGTATGGGAGCAGGGCTGTTGGCAGGCAGGGGCTCTGTACAGTTTTGGCAGATACACTCTTTACCGTTAAACGTCACGCGGTCACCGGCAGGGAACGGCTGTCTACCAATCAACAGACAACGCAAGACACCATCAGTTCACAACGCAAGTACGATGTCACAATAGCACAGAGATTCAGGTCACTCAACAGAATGCACTATCTCTGTGGACACTAAAATGTGCTTTTGTTTGTGTTTTATGTTTGAAATGTCAGATTATGCGAGATGTAGCCCCGAACACAAACAATGAACACATTTCCACACATAACGTCCTAGAAGGGAGCAGTATTACTGAAGAATGTCTGTCATGACACTGCATAATTGAAGGTGACTGTGAAATGTCTCCATATAAACCATACCACTCAGAATGTTAATTAAAGGCTTCGTGAGCATCAACAACATTTTTTTCTCTTGCTTCCACTACATTTTGGCTGTCATTTCTACTTCCTTTTACGAAGACGCCATTTCCGGGTCCGCAGAATGCTAGGGTGACATCGATCGGGGACGAAAAGAAAAGAACGACGGCTCAGGGCAAAACACATGCTACAGACATGGCTTTTATGAGTTGAAACACATGCTACAGACATGGCTTTTATGAGTTGAAACACATGCTACAGACATGGCTTTTATGAGTTGAAACACATGCTACAGACATGGCTTTTATGAGTTGAAACACATGCTACAGACATGGCTTTTATGAGTTGAAACACATGCTACAGACATGGCTTTTATGAGTTGAAACACATGCTACAGACATGGCTTTTATGAGTTGAAACACATGCTACAGACATGGCTTTTATGAGTTGAAACACATGCTACAGACATGGCTTTTATGGTTGAAACACATGCTATGAGTTGAAACACATGCTACAGACATGGCTTTTATGAGTTGAAACACATGCTACAGACATGGCTTTTATGAGTTGAAACACATGCTACAGACATGGCTTTTATGAGTTGAAACACATGCTACAGACATGGCTTTTATGAGTTGAAACACATGCTACAGACATGGCTTTTATGAGTTGAAACACATGCTACAGACATGGACATTTTATGAGTTGAAACACATGCTACAGACATGGCTTTTATGAGTTGAAACACATGCTACAGACATGGCTTTTATGAGTTGAAACACATGCTACAGACATGGCTTTTATGAGTTGAAACACATGCTACAGACATGGCTTTTATGAGCACATGCTTAAACACATGCTACAGACATGGCTTTTATGAGTTGAAACACATGCTACAGACATGGCTTTTGAGTTGAAACACATGAGTTGAAACACATGCTACAGACATGGCTTTTATGAGTTGAAACACATGCTACAGACATGGCTTTTATGAGTTGAAACACATGCTACAGACATGGCTTTTATGAGTTGAAACACATGCTACAGACATGGCTTTTATGAGTTGAAACACATGCTACAGACATGGCTTTTATGAGTTGAAACACATGCTACAGACATGGCTTTTATGAGTTGAAACACATGCTACAGACATGGCTTTTATGAGTTGAAACACATGCTACAGACATGGCTTTTATGAGTTGAAACACATGATACTGGCGTGATGTGATTCAACACTCGTATGTCTGGGGAATAAACATGTATGTCAAGAATGATCACTCATATGCAGACAATGAGCTCTATGATCTAGCTAGTTTGCTGGCTATAGCCAGTCAGTGACGTGTACCTGTCACCTACGACAGATTTGTCAGTGGGTACTCGTGTTGCCTTGGCTGAATCGAATCAAATCACATTTTATGAGTCACATGCGCCGAATACAACAGTGAATACAAGAGTGAAATGCTTCCTTACGAGCCCCTGACCAACAACGCAGTTAAAAAGAAAATCTAAAAATACGAATAAGAATAAGAAATAAAAGGAACAAGTCATTAAAGAAGTCGGTGAGAGCTGATATAATGCTGTGTTTATCACCCATTGCTCTATGCAACACCCCTACGGAGAAAACACTGGTATCTAGGACTACGCTGTCACACTGTCACAGCCAGACTAAGTGGAAGGTCAAGAATAAGGAGACACGCACATGTGCAAGAATGTGGACACACTCGCAACCACACATACGTACACACTTTCATATCCCCAACGACATTGACACTGTCACACTGTCACAGCCAGGCTACTGAGGTTTAAAAGTAAGAAGGCAGACCCCCCCCCACCACACACACACACACACACACATACTGCTGTGAAGTCTGGACTAACAACCTCTGCAGGAGTCTATCTCTCTCTCGCCCTCTCAGTTCAATTCAAAAGGCTTTATTGGCAGGGGAAACATGCGTTTACATTGCCAAAGCAAGTGAAATAGATCATGAACAAAAGTAAAATAAACAGTTAGAAACAAACAGAAAACATTACACTCACAATATCTTCAGAAGAATAGAGACATTTCAAATGTCATAGTATGGCTACAGTATATACAGTGTTGTAACAATGTGCAAATAGTTGAAGTACAAAAGGGAAAATAAATCAACAGAATATGTATATATTCCTGTATATATTCCTGTATATATTCCTGAGCCACGGCCTGTTCACCCCGCTATCATCCAGAAGGCGAGGTCAGTACAGGTGCATCAAAGCTGGGACCGAGAGACTGAAAAACAGCTTCTATCTCAAGGCCATCAGACTGTTAAATAGCCATCACTAGCCGGCTACCACCCGGTTACTCGACCCTGCACCTTAGAGGCTGCTGCACTATGTACATAGACATGGAATCACTGGCCACTTTAATAATGGAACACTGGTCACATTAATAATGGAACACTGGTCACTTTAATAATGGAACACTGGTCACTTTAATAATGGAACACTGGTCACTTTAATAATGGAACACTGGTCACTTTAATAATGGAACACTGGTCACTTTAATAATGGAACACTAGTCACTTTAATAATGCTTACATGCTGCTTTACTCATCTCATATGTATATACTTTATTCTACAGTATTTTAGTCAATGCAACTCTGACATTGCTCGTCCTACTATTTATATATTTCTTAATTCCATTATTTTACATTTAGATTTGTGTGTATTGTTGTGAATTGTTAGATACCACTGCACTGTTGGAGCTAGGAACACAAGCATTTTGCTACACCCGCAATAACACATAAAGACTCTTTTCTGGATTTTGATCATTAGCGGGTATCGTCCTAATTCTGTTCTGCAATCATTATTTGTTGTTTTGCGTTGTACAAGGAGGATGTTTTTTGCAGAATTCTCAATTTGGTGTTTATCCCATTTTGTGAATTCTTGATTTGTGAGCAGGTCCCACAAGTATTTTTAGCCAGATCCTAATTGGGATCCTAATTTTGATGGCATAGAAGGCCATTTTTCTCCCTCATCATTCAAAGCTTTGTGGAAGTTACCTGTGGCGCTGATGTTTAGGCCGAGGTAGGTATCGGTTTTTGTGTACTCTAGGGCAACGGTGTCTAGATGGCGTTTGTATTTGTAGTTCTGCGAACTGAACTTTTTTTGTAACACCATAATTTTTGTCTTGCTGATGTTTAGGCCGAGGTAGGTATCGGTTTTTGTGTGCTCTAGGGCAATGGTGTCTAGATGGAGTTTGTATTTGTAGTTCTGCGAACTGAACCTTTTTTGTAACACCATCATTTTTGTCTTGCTGAGATTCACTGTCAGGGCCCAGGTCTGGCAGAATCTGTGAAGAAGATCTAGGTGCTGCTGTAGGCCCTCCTTGGTTGGGGACAGAGGCACCAGATCATCAGAAAACAGTAGACATTTGACTTCAGAGTCTAGCAGGGTGAGGCCGGGTGCTGCAGACCGTTCTAGTGCCCTCGCAAATTAGTTTATATAAATCTTGAAAGGGGTGGGTCTCAAGCTGCATCCCTGTCTCACCCCATTGACTAACACTAGAGAGAGAGAGAGAGAGAGAGAGAGAGAGAGAGAGAGAGAGAGAGAGAGAGAGAGAGAGAGAGAGAGAGAGAGAGAGAGAGAGGTGGGTAGAGTGCTAACACTAATCAGATGTTTTTGGACCAAGGAATTGCGGATCATGTTGCACCCTCAAATCCCACACAAGAACACTGTGTATGACACAAACACGTGGCACATGCACAACCCACCCACCCACCCAGGCGCGCACACACACACACACACACACACACACACACACACACACACACACACACACACACACACACACACACACACACACACACACACACACACACACACACACACACACACACACACACACACACACTCCGTGGGAAACCTAACACTGCTCTAGAAATAAGTGGCCTGCGAGTTCCTGACCGCACACTTAACATTCCTGCTTCAGTGCGAAAGAGGCTCCCGTTACCTTCCAAGGCCTGATAAAACCACACCACTTTCCCACACACACATACAGTATACACACATACAGTATTCAATTTGAATGAGTTAGGAATTGTAGGTCAAACTACGGTATTGGGAGTTTCTTCAAAGCGTCCACATGCCCAGTTGAATGTGGGCACCCATCTGTCTGTGTGTCTGAGTATCCCTTAGGGGTGCATGCCCTCGCGTGTGTCTCCACCACTGTTGGTGATGTGTGTGTCCCCACCCCCACCCCTGTGTGTGTGTGTGTGTGTGTGTCTGCCATCGTGTATGTACGCATGCAAGGAGTGTGTGTGTCTCTTACTTGCAGCTGGCGCAGACGAAGCAGCGTGGGTGGTAGGTCTTGCCAAGGGCCGACACCACCTCTCCCTCGATGAACTCCTCACAGCTGAAGCAGCGCGTGCCGTACATCCGCTGGTAGTCCAGGGTGCAGATGTACTCCCCCTGGCGCACAAAGAACCCCCCTTGGGCCAGGTCAACGCCACACACTGCACGGAAGGGGGAAAAGGGGGAGAGAAAGAGAGGTGAACACAATTAGACATAGGATCAAAGACAGCAGTGTGTTGTCATGAGGGCTAAATTGCATGAGGGGGTGGTACAGATGGCTAACTCTAGCTGAAATTCACGAGGAGAGGCCCAAAGAAGAGAGGGGGATAAGGACACAGTAGATAACGCCAACACTGAGCTCCGAGAGCTTGAGTGACAGTCTGGAACAAGTTATAGGACGAACATTGTTCTACGCAAGAGCCTGTTCTACACATCCTCTTGTTTTCACACACACAGGCATACACACACACACAGGCATACACACACACACAGGCATACACACACACACACACACACACACACACACACACACACACACACACACACACACACACACACACACACACACACACACACACACACACACACACACACACACACACACACACACACACACACACACACACACACACACAGGCATACACGCACACACACAGGCATACACGCACACACACATATACATTCATGCTACAGTACACACACATCACAACTTCTGATACTCTTACTTACTGTTGCTAATACTGTACTATTTAAAAAATTTCCCCCCAATCCACCCTTCCCTGATACATGTGTAAATATTGTACTATAAATTGTTGGACGTTGAAAACCATGAGCTCTATTTTCGGCTGGTGTTAAGGGGCCACTAGTGTTAGTTAGCAATTTCACCATGTAAAAACTGGTGCACTGGCATTTTCCAGCTTTAATGCCAGGATCAGCAATTTACCCGTCTTATATCAGCTCGCTTGTGGGGTGGAAATATTAGAGGTGTGTCCTTAAAAACATGATCCAAAGTGCCAATTTCAGGCAGCACCGACGGGGATATTTAAGACCAACCAAAAGCTGGTTTTAATGGTAAAACAGTTGGTTATGGGCATGAATATTGACATATTTAGAAACATAGAAAAGGAACGTCTTTCCCCATTTCATTTATTTGATTAAAAACCAAGCATAGCCTCCACTCCTCTTAATTACGACTTATTCTGTCTTGCCCAATGCAATCACATGAGTCAAATCTGTCGATAAAGGGTTTGGCTCCTGAGACCGACTGGAAATTCATCTTAAAAACCCAAAGCTTTATTAAAATATCAAGTTTGTGAGGAGTAAAACAGTGACCTGACATTCCCCTTTTTTATCTATGCATCGTAGGCAGGCCCACATTGTTTTAGCCATGCAGGTCCCGTTTTGGACATCCGCCAAACCCCTTCCGCGATGTGAGGCTATGTGTCCAGGCCCTTTATGAAACCAGAGATGAGTACCTCGGTGAATACCGGGGAACCTTGTATTTAAAAGCCGTCTGTAACCTGTCAAAATAGCTCGTTTTTCCGTCTCATTTTTACTACAACCAAACTTATTAGAACGATTCACCTTCGGGTTTGATGGTGACAACGTCCGTGGGGCTTGTCCTCTGATCTGTAAGACGGTTCCGATTATGGTCGTAAAACACAGGTCTATTCGGGAGCAGTGTAACAGCGAGTGGACATTCTATTCATATTGGATCTTTGTCCAGCTACTGTGAAAAGTGTGGATGTGCGTAAAACCCTCCATAGTCTGCGTCGTTTTAACATTATATGCCCACTGAGAGAAATGATGGTGCCTGTAAGTGTGATATATGCTGTTTCGTTTGGATTAGAATTGATTTCTTCTCTTTTTAGGCCTTATCAATAATTCATTTAATCTTTCTTCTTGACAATGTTTGGCATGTCCATGCTCAGCTATAACTCAATGTACAGTAGGCCTCGTCCCTACATCAGTGTGAATGCCATTGGAGCCATGTAATTACTGAGAGGAATGTGGACTGCAAATGGGTTCAAGTTTTGTTTATATATAAAAATTTTGCAAAGGTAGGTCTACATTTTGTTATTTCGTTTCCGTAAGCCATTTAACACATTACGGACTAACACTGGAATTGGAGTTGATTCCAAGGGAATACATAAAAGGCCGTAAATAGTCATCAAAACCCAGCCCTTCACGCCAACCCCAGCAAGTGCGCCGATAGGTTTGTTAAAATAGAGCCCCATGTGTATCCTGTACATACAACTAATACAACTCGAAACTCTCCTCTCTGTCTCTCTGTCTCTGTCTCTCTGTCTCTCTGACTCTCTCTCTCTGTCTCTCTGTCTGTCTCTCTGTCTCTGTCGCTCTGTCTGTCTCTCTGTCTCTCTGTCTGTCTCTGTCTCTCTCTGTCTCTGTCTCTCTCTGTCTCTGTCTCTCTCTGTCTCTCTCTGTCTCTCTCTGTCTCTCTCTGTCTCTCTCTGTCTCTCTGTCTCTCTCTGTCTCTGTCTCTGTCTCTCTGTCTCTCTGTCTCTCTGTCTCTGTCTCTCTCTGTCTCTGTCTCTGTCTCTGTCTCTCTGTCTCTGTCTCTCTGTCTCTGTCTCTCTGTCTCTGTCTCTCTGTCTCTGTCTCTCTGTCTCTCTGTCTCTGTCTCTCTCTCTGTCTCTCTCTGTCTCTCTGTCTCTGTCTCTCTGTCTGTCTCTCTGTCTGTCTTTGTCTCTCTGTCTCTGTCTCTCTGTCTCTGTCTCTCTCTGTCTCTGTCGAACCTAATAACCACAGAAACAATAAATTAACCATGGCAACAACACACATTACACAAAACCCCCTTGACGGCCCTCCCTGGACACGCCCGCTGGAAAGCTCAATCGCTTCTCCAGTCATTTAATAAAACAAAGTGAGTTCCTTTCTTTTCACTCCCTCTTTTCTCAGAAGGGAAGGAGAGGAAGAAAGAGTGATGTTTCAGCTGCTCCGTGTTACACCAGGGGAATCCTTGTGGCCCACTGCAACTTCTTTACAACCTTCTGACAACCTTTAAACAACCTGACCCAGGGAAGCACCATCCCAATAAAAGAGCTGCCAAACAATAACCATTGAATGTTGCTCAGGAAGTGGTGGACATATTTTCCAATAGAAACTCGAATCCTCATTGGTCGGAGCCACCCTAGAATGTGGCACATGCAGCCTGCTTTCTAATATCCGGGCCTGTGGGATGACAATGCGTGAACCCTGTCCAGAGTTGCCTTTGTGTGCATGTGTGTGTGTGTGTGTGTGCGTGCGTGCTTGCATGTGAACCTTGTCTTGAATACGATCATAACACTCTGGCCCAGCCGGGTAAACCTGGAAGCTGCCGGACATGAGGCAACAAGCATTGTTTCCAACACGTCTTCGTTTGATTGGGCTAGAAAGGGTTCATTACGAGGGAACATACTGTACATAACACAATGTGCTGTGTGATGTAGTGACAACAGTTTGTGTCGCTTGTAGGTCTGTGAGTTGATACAGTGGTTCTATTCTAGGTTTGGAGACCGTCTATAGTTGCGCTTCTCTTTATGCAACCGGGTTGAACTGTGAAACTGTGCTATCAGTCAGTCCTCTACAGAGCATTCCTCCTACCTCCCTCTCTTTGATCCAGGTCCCTAAAGGGGCCAGAAGAATTAGGAAACAACTATAAGGAGTGTTTCAATCCTGGCGCCACCCTAGAGCCACCTGACCCTCTGCCAGCAGCGCGGGTAACCTGAAACCGACATCTCGCTCGCTTCTGTTTCTCTCTCTCGGTCTCTCGCTCACTCTCTCCTGAGAGAGGGAAAGAGAGAGAGCGAGAAAAAGAGAGTGAAGGCCCTAAGTCTACAGCAGGCTTGTCTTTCACAGATTGATATGTATACCTGCAGCAGATGGTCGCCGACAGACCACAGACCACAGACCACGCCAGATAGGATTTATCTGTATAAGGAAGGGGGAAATGTAGGTGAAGTGGAGGTTGAGTCAGCCATTACAGTGATGCAGGCTCATGGTGATGATGATGATGATTACCCAGGTCGACCCCACAAAAAACGCAGGTCAGGTACATTGGTTCCTCAATTAAAAGTGGTGAGGTTATGCTCCGACACTTTGTGGTAGATAGCGGCATGTTGTGGTAAATTGCTCATTCCGACCATTGCGTCACACTATCACAAGTGGGAGTTAGAACGCTGGTTATGCTTTGGGTGTTGCTTTCGGGTCCCCCCCCCCTCGAAAATCAGACAGAAAGAATTTGAAGATTACAAACTAGCTTTATTTACCACAGTGTGGAGAGACTGACTTGCCCCTCTATGTAGAGTGAGTTTCTGAAACATGGAGTCATTTTTTGATGACGTGAAGAAGAAACGGAATGAAGATCCAAGCGGGGGGTATAAGGACGGAAAAAGGCTGCCCGTATTTTCAAGACCTGGGCTTATTTCATTTGGTTTGTCACTAGTTTATTTAGGCAATTTAATGTATCCGTTTAGGCTTGGCCTATTTAGTAGGCTATTTTGTCAGCCTAAAGCTGAGTGACTCACTCATCTCTGGCTTTGGATCTACAATAAATAAGCACCTACATTCTTTCTGATCACTTTGAATAAAGAAATGTTTTGACCAAGTTAATCCGCACATATCTCCCCGCATCCTCACATGCCACGTCTTGAAATGTGCAGACAGACGGAGTAAACATACCTTTCCATCGTAATACTTCTGACAACCAACTTCCTCAACTCCGCCCAAAACTTTTGGATTTGATCAAATCCCCAGAAGGCATGGGATTATTACAACCTAACAAAAAAATGAACCTGGTCATTTAATTGAATTCACTGAAGACCTATGGGTTTAACCTTCTGAATTAATGATTATATTGAAGAAAGAAGCCGCCTCTAATGAGTTCCACGAGCCGATCCATTACCCGAACAAAATAACATAAATTGGTTTAGCCTAATTGTTTCTATGACTACCGACAGCAGGCTATTATTCCTTTTTTCTGCATGTCGATGCAACATTTTGCTAAACAGAAACCATGTCATGAGTTAAGAACAATGCATTAACATTTTCACAATGCATTGTGGCACAGTGACAACCCAAAACGCCTTGAACGAGCCGAATAATATTAGCCAACAAATAAAGCCACTAAATCAATAACTTGGAAAACAGTCCATTCATTACTCAGATCTCTTCAAATTGCTGTGCAGGAAGAGGATGTCATCCACTGTGCCCGGTCGCAGGCTCGCAGCTGGCTTCTCTCTGACACCACAAATCCATCTGTAGGTGACGCTTTATCTTTTGGAACAACAGAATTACCAGGTGAAGAGTAGGCTGTTTGTTTGCCTCCACAAGTATTCTTTCACAATAGCTGGCTTTATGTTATCTGCAGTTTGGAGCTGGGAACTGTCCCGCTCTGTGGCGAATAGCACCCTCTCCACGAGCAAACACTCTTTTGTTCATGTAATGGACTGTAAGGCAAAAGTAGCCTATTTTTCAAAAAACAGCATCCACATGTCAAGTGTAATCGCACCATTGTATTTACCCAAGTTCTCTCTCAACTCCGGGACCACCACCAGCTGATTATTGTGTCCGATGCAGGACTCTAGTGCAAGAGGAGAGAGATGCTCAAGCAGAAACATTCACACCTCCATTCATTCGCAAAGGGATAGTCTAATATCTTGGTGAGGTGTGAAAAAATCCCACAATTTGTGCCACAGTTTAGACTACAGATAGATGCTGCCGTCCGTCAGAGTTGAGTCCTATTGTGAAGTGGAACCAGCATCCCGGAGTCGCCTTTTCACTATTGACGTTGAGACTGGTGTTATGTGGGTACTATTTAATGAAGCTGCTAGTTGAGGACTTGTGAGGCGTCTGTTTCTCAAACTAGACAGTCTTATGTACTTGTCCTTTTGCTCAGTTGTGCACCAGGGCACAACTTTCTATTCTGGTTAGAGCCAGTTTGCGCTGTTCTATGAAGGGAGTAGTATACAGCGTTGTACGAGATCTTCAGTTTATTGGCAATTTCTCGCATGGAATAGCCTTCATTTCTCAGAACAAGAATAGACCGACGAGTTTCAGAAGAAAGGTCTTTGCTTCTGACCCATTTTGAGCCTGTAATCGAACCCACAAATGCTGATGCTCCAGATACTCAACTAGTCTGAAGAAGGCCAGTTTTATTGCTTCTTTAATCAGCAGAACACTTTTCAGCTGTACTAACATAATTGCGAAAGGGTTTTCTAATGATCAATTAGCCTTTAAAAATTATAAACTTAGATTAGCTAACACAACATGCCATTGGAACACAGGAGTGATGGTGGCTGATAATGGGCCTCTGTACGACTATGTAGATATTCCATTAAAAAAGCTACAATAGTCGTTTACAACATTATAATAATAATAATATATGCCATTTAGCAGACGCTTTTATCCAAAGCGACTTACAGTCATGTGTGCATACATTCTACGTATGGGTGGTCCCGGGAATCAAACCCACTACCCTGGCGTTACAAGCGCCATGCTCTACCAACTGAGCTACAGAAGGACCAAACAAGGACATTTCTAAGTGACCCCAAACTTATGAACAGTAGTGTGAAAAATATAATGTAGGACCATTATTAATGTCTAAAGGCTTGATTCTGTTGACATACTTGAGTCACCGTTGTTCTGTCAGGCCAGTGCCTGTTGCACACTACAACATCACCAATCTTGAAATCTGACTGGAGGCAGTCAACATGTTGAGACTATTTAACCATGACGTAATTGTTTAAAACCAAGACATTTTTTTAGGTCATTTTACGAGGCATGTCTTACCATTTTTTGACCACAGTATTGTTATGGGTATTATTTTGTAAACACATCCTCAAACGCAATTGAAATCCGTATTTCTCTCACGTACTCAACTTTATTTCGTTGTCCAGCAGCCAAAGACACAATCTTAGTCATATTAACAACCCATGCTTGTGGTTGCATCTTTAGATCTTCCCTCTTTCTACATTTCTGAAGGATATTTTCATCTCTGTCGCATGAAACCGCTCACATTTGCGGTGCACTTTTGAGAATGGTGTTTTCCCGCTAATTGCAATTTGCTCTTACTGCAGTGCGCACAATGCTGCGCTTATAATGTAAAGAAATAGCCTAATATTTATCAACATTTGAAGCTGTTAGGTTCTAATCCTCAGAGTAAAAAAACTATACGGGCACTAGGAAAGCTTAACCAAGTTTATTCTGCCCAGAGGATCAATACAGCTGCATTAGACAAAAACATTTTCACACAAGCACTGATATTTAACCGTTCCTCATAGGCTGAGTCTCCTCCTACTCATCTGTACAAACATCGTTCTTTACTGCTAGGCAGGACACGAGTGATATGGGCCATAAACTTGTATTTCTCCCTTAAGGTGACCTGACCTGACCTCAACCCCCCTCCATCACCAATCCATGGCTCTCTCCCGTCATCAATGCCTGCCACATGTAATCGCTACCCTGCACTCAACACATTCCAAGCTTTGTTGTACACACAAAATAATACTTTCCTCCTACAGATAACCATTAACTTCTGGTGTAGACCCTCTAAACCTCAGCACTCCCTCAGTGGCATGAATAAGTATATTTTCATATTCTCAGAACCCAACAAAGCTAAACGTTGTGATCTGTTGCGTCAGCCTCATTGTTTTTCAACGTTTTATTTTATGTACAGTGGTTGTATTCATTTGGGATCTATCGTGTCCCACAACTTTCCCAGAGTATGTTTGTAATATTTATTTCTCGCACAGAAGGACAAACTGACCAATAGAATAGGCCAACTATTCTACTATGGAGGGTTGGTAGATAGACATAGGCTAGTACTTTTTCTGTTCGTGAGGCCAACTCATCTTGTTGGCTGACAAAAATTAAAGGTGGACAGTTCTTCTAACATCTTCAATATACGCCTCCGAAGAAGGACGCACACCTTTGTATCGGTCTGTCTTCACTTGTAGCCTACTTCGAATCTGCAAAGCCTGTGAGAAGGACCCGATCACGTGATGGGCATTGACTAATAAGAATTGAGATATCTGCCGATTGGCAGTAGGGAGAGGGAAATTCATCATTTCAAAAAAATCGGACTATTTGGAACAGCACAACAAATACAATAATAGTACAGACAAGAAAAAAACAGTTGCATGCATTCGTGATTGCAACTGCTTTAGCCAACATGTTGCAGTTCATTTATTGTTTCATTACTCAAGGCTCCCTTGGTTACTTCTTTTTATAACAAATGCTTGAACTAAATTATCAGCCCAAAAGATGAGGACACAACAGTCAATATCACAGACCTGTTTTGCCATGACGAAAATGCATCAACCCTATATAAATATGACAGTTTATTATAATCTGTCACGCCCTGATCTGTTTCACCTGTTCCTGTGATTTTCTCCTCTTCTTGTATGTTTAGTCAAGACAACCAGCGTGTTTTTCCCATACTTCTTTTGCTATTTCCCTTTTTCTAGTCTTCCCGATTTTGACCCTTGCCTGTTTCTAGACTTTGTACCCGCCTGCCTGACCATTCTGCCTGCCTTGTCCACGAGCCTGTCTGCCACTCTGTACCTCCTGGACTCTGATCTGGTTTTGACCTTTTTGCCTGTCCACGACCATTCTCCCGACTTGTGCCTTGATAATAATCCACATAATAATCTAAACAATCTTATAATAGGTCATGATGTATATACTGTATATCAAGATGGAGTAGATGTGCTCAAAGACCTCGCCTGGTGTTTCAAATTAGCATTAATGGCAAGCACTGCGACTCACCGAAACATATCACAGCATACCTCAGCAGACTATACTGCGATATGATGCAACTTTTAAATGAGGAACCACTGTACATTAACAGTGGACAGAATTCCCGTACGGGAATTGGGCCAAACATGGTGGGAAGGTTTAGGGGATGGATTTAGCCTGGGAAGGAGGAGTTCTGGTATCCAGTCAGGACTCTGATCTGGTATGTTCTGGTATGTAGCAGATAGAATCCTATCCCCTCTGCCTCTACTCCCGGTGCCAGAGAATGTAACGTTTGGGACACACTGGCACCAACATAGACTCATCAAACATCCTCGTGTGACCTGTGACCTAGTAGAAAGGACATGGAGTTGGCTGGAGGATGACTCAGAGAAGACTGGGAATGATAAAGATATGATGATAAAGATATGACAGTGAAGATAATGATTTTGTCCGTCATCACCCATTGAAAATAAATAAAAAACAGTCCTAAGTATGGCAAGTAATGTAAATGACTGAGTAATAATAAATATGAGTAATACATCTCTTTCAGTAACCAGGCAGGACAGCCAGCATGCTGACACTCTAAATAGGCCTACTGTCTGTCTCTGAAAAGAGAGGTGAAGAGAAGCACTAATGAAGAGCGCTAATGAAGTGCTAATGAAGAGAGGAGAGAAGCGCTAACGAAGAGAGGAGAGAACAGCTAATGAAGAGAGGAGAGAAGTGCTAATGAAGAGAGGAGAGAAGCGCTAATGAAGAGAGGAGTATTAATGAAGAGAGGAGAGAACAGCTAATGAAGAGAGGAGAGAAGCGCTAATGAAGAGAGGAGAGAAGCGCTAATGAAGAGAGGAGAGAAGTGCTAATGAAGAGAGGAGAGAAGCTCTAATGAAGAGAGGAGAGAAACGCTAATGAAGAGAGGAGAGAAGCGCTAAGGAAGAGAGGAGAGAAGTGATAATGAAGAGAGGAGAGAAGTGCTAAGGAAGAGAGGAGAGAAGTGCTAATGAAGAGAGGAGAGAAGCGCTAATGAAGAGAGGAGAGAAGCGCTAATGAAGAGAGGAGAGAAGTGCTAAGGAAGAGAGGAGAGAAGTGCTAATGAAGAGAGGAGAGAAGCGCTAATGAACAGAGGAGAGAACAGCAAATGAAGAGAGGAGAGAACAGCTAATGAAGAGAGGAGAGAAGCGCTAATGAAGAGAGGAGAGAACAGCTAATAAAGAGGAGAGAACAGCTAATAAAGAGAGGAGAGAACAGCTAATAAATAGAGGAGAGAACAGCTAATGAAGAGAGAAGAGAAGGGCTAATGAAGAGAGGAGAGAAGGGCTAATGAAGAGAGAAGAGAAGGGCTAATGAAGAGAGGAGAAAAGTGCTAATGAAGAGAGGAGAGAAGCACTAACGAAGAGAGGAAAGAAGCGCTAATAAGAGGAGAGAAGCGCTAACGAAGAGAGGAGAGAAGCGCTAACGAAGAGAGGACAGAAGCGCTAATGAAGAGAGGAGAGATTCGCTAACGAAGAGGGAAGAGAAACGCTAACGAAGAGAGGAGAGAAGCGCTAACGAAGAGAGGAGAGAAGCGCTAACGAAGAGAGGACAGAAGCGCTAATGAAGAGAGGAGAGATTCGCTAACGAAGAGGGAAGAGAAACGCTAACGAAGAGAGGAGAGAAGCGCTAACGAAGAGAGGAGAGAAGCGCTAACGAAGAGAGGAGAGAAGCGCTAACTAAGAGAGGAGAGAAGCGCTAACGAAGAGAGGAGAGAAGCGCTGAGCCCATATTTCCATTTCAGATTACCGGTTCCTTGTACAAATCAGTGTCTCAATGATGATGAAGCAGTATCTTCAATCAGACAAACGTAAAGGACTGTTCTAAATGCTTCAGTTCTTCTCGGGGTGTGTTGAGCGGAGTGGATTATGCAACGGGTTAACCCAGTTTACCATCACATAATCCCCAAAGTTCAGTACAGAGCAGAGAGAGGGTGTGGCCTGTACGCTCCTCTCCTCTCCACTAACGGAAATGGTTGAGCTTCCTTCCTCTCATCTCTCCTTCATTTATCTCGTATCCTTTGTTCATTTTGAATGTGTCAAAGCAGCTCCCCTGCCTGCTGCTGCACTTACGGAATCAGATCCAATCAAATCAAGTGTTGTTAGGATGTGCTTTATCCCCGGACGCACAATAAGGCTGTCAACTGAACAATAGCCTGTTTTCAAGCATAGGCTACCATGTTTAATCAAAGTGCCTTCTCACAAATGGCAAGTGGATGAAACACACAGTAGGAGTGAGCTATTTAGGCCCAACACAAAGACTTTCAATGACTCCCTAAAGAAGAGACGCCATCGTTCCCAGATCAAATCCATCACAAACATGTCACAGTCAACCGCATGTTTTTTTTGTTTGTTTTTTTTCCCCACCTTTATTTAACCAGGTTGGCAAGTTGAGAACAAGTTCTCATTTACAATTGTGACCTGGCCAAGATAAAGCAAAGCAGTTCGACACATACAACGACACAGAGTTGTTACACATGGTGTGAAACAAACATAATACAGTAGAAAAATAAGTCTATATACAATGTGAGCAAATGAGGTGAGATAAAGGAGGTAAAGGCAAAACAAAGGCCATGGTGGCGAAGTAAATACAATATAGCAAGTAAAACACTGGAATGGTAGATTTGCAGTGGAAGAATGTGCAAAGTAGAGATAGAAATAATGGGGTGCAAAAGAGCAAAATAAATAAATACAGTAGGGGAGAGGTAGTTGTTTGGGATAAATTATAGATGGGCTATGTACAGGTGCAGTAATCTGTGAGCTGCTCTGACAGCTGGTGCTTATAGCTAGTGAGGGAGATAAGTGTTTCCAGTTTCAGAGATTTTTGTAGTTCGTTCCAGTAATTGGCAGTTGAGAACTGGAAGGAGAGGCAGCCAAAGGAATAATTGGTTTTGGGAGTGACCATGCTGGAGCGCATGCTACAGGTGGGTGCTGCTATGGTGACCAGTGAGCTGAGATAAGGGGGAACTTTACCTAGCAGGGTCTTGTAGATGACCTGGAGCCAGTGGGTTTGGTGACGAGTATGAAGCGAGGGCCAGCCAACGAGAGCATACAGGTCACAATGGTGGATAGTGTATGGGGCTTTGGTGACAAAACGGATGGCACTGTGATAGACTGCATCCAATTTATTGAGTGGGATATTGGAGGCTATTTTGTAAATGACATCGCCGAAGTCGAGGATCGGTAGGATGGTCAGTTTTACAAGGGTATGTTTGGCAGCATGAGTGAAGGATGCTTTTTTTGCGAAATAGGAAGCCAATTCTAGATTTAACTTTGGATTGTAGATGTTTGATGTGAGTCTGGAAGCAGAGTTTACAGTCTAGCCAGACACCTAGGTATTTGTAGTTGTCCACATATTCTAAGTCAGAACCGTCCAGAGTAGTGATGTTGGACGGGCGGGCAGTTGCAGGCAGTGATCGGTTGAAGAGCATGCATTTAGTTTTACTTGTATTTAAGACATTTTTGAGGGAGCGGAAGGAGAGTTGTATGGCATTGAAGCTTGCCTGGAGGGTTGTTAACACAGTGTCCAAAGAAGGGCCAGAAGTATACAGAATGGTGTCGTCTGCGTAGAGGTGGATCAGAGACTCACCAGCAGCAAGAGCGACATCATTGATATATACAGAGAAGAGAGTCGGCCCAAGAATTGAACCCTGTAGCACCCCCATAGAGACTGCCAGAGGCCCGGACAACAGGCCCTCTGATATGACACACTGAACTCTATCAGAGAAGTAGTTGGTGAACCAGGCGAGGCAATCATTTGAGAAACCAAGGCTATCGAGTCTGCCCGATGAGGATGTGGTGATTGACAGAGTCGAAAGCCTTGGCCAGGTCAATGAATACAGCTGCACAGTATTGTTTCTTATCGATGGCGGTTATGATGTCGTTTAGGACCTTGAGCGTGGCTGAGGTGCACCCATGACCAGCTCTGAAACCAGATTGCATAGCGGAGTAGGTATGGTGGGATTCGAAATGGTCGGTAATCTGTTTGTTGACTTGGCTTTCGAAGACATTAGAAAGTGTTAGCTCATGGTTAGTATTATTAGTCTGTATAGGGCATTGACTTACGATACGGAGCATTTGTAGCACATGGGGATGTGTGAGACTTACTCCTCAGCCTGAAGTGTCACTACTCGCGCTGGCCGAATTGAACATTTTTCAGTGCCGCCAACTGGTAAGATACTTCCAGAGGGCAGTCAGTTGTGCTCTGGGTTCAATCCTCGGTGAGGTCCTGGGTTCAAGCCTCGGTGAGGTCCTGGGTTCAATCCTCGGTGAGGTCCTGGGTTCAAGCCTCAGTGTGAGCTGAGTGTTACTCGCTAAATAAGCAGTGGGACCTCCATTATGCATGCTTAGTGGAAACTGGATGCCCAGTAGTGTGTGTGTGTGTGTGTGTGTGTGTGTGTGTGTGTGTGTGTGTGTGTGTGTGTGTGTGTGTGTGTGTGTGTGTGTGTGTGTGTGTGTGTGTGTGTGTGTGTGTGTGTGTGTGTGTGTGTGTGTGTGTGTGTGTGTGTGTGTGTGTGTGTGTGTGTGTGTGTGTGTGTGTGTGTGTGTGTGTGTGACTCAAAGGCCTCTGACCTATTGAACTGTGAGTCTGGAGTGCTGGTAAGGGGTGTGTAGCCTAATGCTTGAGAGAAGAAAGCCATGTGATATTATGTTGCAGTAGATTAGGTTTCCTAATTTTATGGATAGGTAGCTACTGACTTTGCTGGAGTGAGAAATACAATAACTTAGTCTCAATAACTATTTGGGATCCATACCTAGGCCAATCTGACATGGAAGAAATACTATTTTATAAATGCTATAGTATTCACTGTATTGTTTCTTGCAGGCTGTAGTATACAGGTGCAGACATGTTGCACCCTCTACAACCACGGTGATTATTATTATCTGACCCTGCTGGTCATCTATGAACAGTGTGTAGTAGAGTATTATAAAGTATACTACAGTTTACTACAGTACTGTAGTGTTCTATAGTAAACTGCAGTATTTTTTTTACATGGGAACTCAACCTGACTACTCCATAGTGCTGCAGCCCCACTAGTGCGCTAGGCCAGGGTTTCCCAGTCAGTCAGAGTGTTGACATCAAGCAGAAAATGAATGATGCTCTAGAGGTAGACAATACATAAACACACACACACACACCGAGACCCATGTCTCATGAATTATTGGTATGGGTGCATTGTGTAAGAGAGAGGCATTAATATAGATGACCTTCGACTCGTGGTGGCTGAATAAAAACAGGAAGCTGGGGATAAACAGAGCCGCAACCGGACACACACACTAAGGTGACCACATTTAAAATGATTTTCCAGGACAGTGTAGCCTACATAAAAACATCCCTCCCGACACACACACTCAAAAAATAACATTACCAAAGTTTGCATTTGCATAGTTCTAACACTAAATCTGTTTCTGTACATTTTCCAGTGGAAATTGTTAAAAGTAGTCCTCGTGCATACAGTCAGTTGCATGGTATTTTTTATTATTATGCTAATTATATTTCTGCAGGAGCGTGGACATTGACCTTTTAATGTCTTTTATCGTCCTAGCACAGACGCACGCACACACACACACACACACACACACACACACACACACACACACACACACACACACACACACACACACACACACACACACACACACACACACACACACACACACACACACACACACACACACACACACACACACACACACACACACACACACACACACACCTTAACCCTTCCTAATACTGCCTGTTTATAGCCGGTCAACAAGAGTCTACATTGACCAGGATTCTGACAATACTATTATACAATACAGAATATAATAGACTAATGCCAGTCTGCGAGGCCCAAAACTCCCTATCCTCAGAACATCCCATTTGTGAAAGGTTATCTAATGTAGCATGAAGGGAAAATGGAAATGGAAGCTACTTACAAAGTAAAGGCACTCAGAATATCTCCTCGGAGGATTCCCCTCTGAACACTATGTGAAATCAGAGTGATTTTGGAAACCTAATTAAGAGAGAAATAATAAGAAACCTCTCTGTCTATTGTATCATTTCTTCAAGGTCATTCACAGTGAGATTTACGACTTAAAACGGAGTCAATTCTTGGGTTGTAATAATACAGGATTAAACGGATGAAGACACTTTGAGGTGTACTTCCACATCCAACTAGTTTAATCTATCGGGGCCTGTATTCATCAAGCTGATCTAGGATCAGTTCCTCACCCCGTCCATATAATCTTTATCATCATGATCTAAAAGACAAAAATGATCATAGATCAACAGTCCTACTCTAAGACGCTTTATGAATATGTGCCCTGAACTGCTGTAGGTATTCAGGGATTTCCGATTTGTCTTGAAATGCTCCGTTGACATGTTTCATAATGTTTCCTAACCAGCAGCTTTCCTTAGTGGAAATAATACACACTGGCACATACGCCTGAGCAGCTCATCAACAAATGAATCAGACCGGGTCTGTGTGCATACAATTCCCTGGTTGGAGAGGCCTGTTTGAAGGCGAACATCGAACTATCAATAGTCTGGGCTGTCGAAACACTGCCTCTGTGTGTGTGTGTGTGTGTGTGTGTGTGTGTGTGTGTGTGTGTGTGTGTGTGTGTGTGTGTGTGTGTGTGTGTGTGTGTGTGTGTGTGTGTGTGTGTGTGTGTGTGTGTGTGTGTGTGTGTGTGTGTGTGTGTGTGTGTGTGTGTGTGTGTGTGTGTGTGTGTGTGTGTGTGTGTGTGTGTGTGTGTACGTGCAAATTACCTTTTTGAAAGCTGAACAGAACCAGACCACAGGATGCTAATGAAATTGCATGTCATTTAGATGTAATTTGTGGCTAATCTAATTCCCTATCCTGATCCTGCAGTGGAAAATTAAAATGGACACAACAGCCAGCCCAGACATCTGGTTAAGCCAGATTAGTCTTGAAGACACCAAGTGACCCTACATACAGCCTCAATATGCTGCTGCTATTAAATATATACAGTATGTACTGTGTGCAATGTGTATGCCGATATGCCGATATGCCTGTGTGTGACCTTGCTGGCAGTCCCTTGCAAGAGCCCCTTTGTATTTTACAGTGTGTGCCTGGGTGGTAGTAGGAGTGGACATGAGTGTGTGTCCTTGACAGAATAAAATGCTACGTGGGGATTGGAGTGCAGAGTCTATGGTCGTTTGTTTTGTTCACGGTCGATCATTTTGACATGAGAAACAGAAACTCACTTCAAGGTGAGACTTTGCTCCCACTCGGTGGAGCTCAACTGCTCGCAGACTACTAAGACAACGGAATAGAGGCAAGCTAGCATGGGTCTGTGTCTGTGTCTGTTATCCGTTCCCACGGCGTATTACATCATGGTTGTACATCGGATTTTCTCCTCTCTCCGTTCACAGGCCCTGACATAGAACAGGACGTGACGTTTTTTTAGTCTACAGTAGCCTATGTTCAAGATGCTTAGTTTGTCCTGAACAGGAACACCTCTGGGCCCTACCCAACAGACTGTGTTTACTGTACTATCCCTATGAGTACATTCCGTTCAAATCTAGACCTGGCCCAGAAGGACCCCTACAGAACAAGCACTAGACCCTGGGCCTGTTTCAAGGTCTGACAGAGGTAGGCGTTGGTGGTATGTGTGAGTGTGGGGTGAGGTCACTGTCCCATCCCTGAGTGACAACAACAAAAAAAGCACCCGAGCTACGAAGGTTCTGGTCAAGCAACAAGAGAATAGAGAGGCCAAAAGCCAACACCCCCATTGAGAATATCTAAAACAGCTGCCATTGTCCCCCCCCTGTCAAATAGACCCCGGAACATGTGGTTGTTCGTGTATGTTTACTGTCCAACACCAATAGTTCCAGGAAGGAATCTATTTGGATAGGTTAATAATGAAATTGATAGCTGATACAGCTAACAGTTGACTGTTTTTCCATAGGTCTATGTGTATAATGCTCACCGGCCTGTAAGCTTGTATAGAAAGATCGGGTGTCCACAGTTTTGCTGGCAGTAGTCAATTCCCCTTTGTGTGAAAATGCTTTTGTGATGTTATCATCCTCCATGAGAACAAAAACAGGCGAGGGATAAAAATCTCCTCAATGTTCTGCCAGACAACGGTTTCAGTGTATTTGGACATAGCTGATTCAACTAACTAACTAATTAATCGGGTGTCATAAAATCTGACATAACAGGACACTATGTGACAGATAGAGTTCTTGCATCAACAAAAGCTAGCAACACTTCATAGCATTCCTAGCATAAAGTGAATTAGCTAGCCAAAAGTAACATGATTAAACATCATAGGGCTACATCTGAGGCTGTGTTTTGTGTTACCACTCCTAGCCCTGATGATATCAGACTACCAGAGCCACTGGGGGGTTACATTAAATGACTAACCCTGTGTAGCATAGTGCTAATTATAATTGGCTAGCAAAGCGCTAATGGTTTCCCCTTCAGAACTGGCACCGTTAGCCGCCTGGCTTACACCCGCGGTAGCTCTAATTAGCGATAAGCAGACAGGGAGGTCATATATTTGATATGGTTGATTCTCCTCCAGGTCAACCTGAGGAGTCTTTGATGGTTTTCTGATACGGCCCTGTTGCAGCCTATAAAGTGGCTGGAGCCAGAGTAGGTTGAAGTTACCTCCAACCACTGATACAGGGTCAGATGTTTATTCATCCCTCTAATGGTTAAGGTTAAGATTAGAGGTAGGGTAATCTGTTCCTAGATCTGGACTTCAGAGTAACTTCTACCTCACGCTCTGGAGTACACTCAGTCCACAACATCTGGAAGTTTATCGTCAAAACGGGCCCCCACCCTCCATACCTCAGGATACATGAAGAATTCTGGCAGTATAAATCCAACAATTAGATGGAAAATTGCATTCCTGCAGTGGAATTCTGGGAAGGGCAAAATAAGGCTTCCTGATAAGGGGGGTGGTTCAGCTGGGTGTTGTCTCGGTAAATACTATAGTTTAGTTATTTTTTGTCATTAGGGGGTTGGGGGGTGGTTAAGGGATTGGGATTGGGGTGTGGACGAACCCCTTCGGTGCCTCTCCCTGTCAGTGTTGAGTCTATAAGGGGTATTAATACCGCCCTCTAAATGCCTGACAGTTCATTAATGAGCCTCATACATTTCTTATGAGAAACCACACTGACAAATGAACAAAACATGAATACATACTGTGTTTCAGGCATAAACCAAAAACATAAAGTGGAGGAAATATTGAAAATGTAGGAATTGCTAAAGAAAATGTAATAAAATACTATTGCAGGTGTAAGAATCTTCACACTTAGCACATTTCCCCTCGGACCAGACTTCCCCTATGAATCAGTAAACCAGGGAAAAAACATTTCAACATGGAGAGTAGGCTTGGGCGGTATACAGTATATACTGGGGTATTCTGAAATAGCTACGGGATGGTTTTTCAATACCGTTGAAACTATTCCTTTGATGTTTTTTGATACATTTGAATATTTGCCCGCGACTTTTTAAGCAAATACCTGTAGTCAACTTGCGCAATATGTTAGGAGATAAAGAATATCGCGTTCTTAACTTCTCCTGTCACATAATTGTTTGTTTACAAGCACAACAAGAGACTGGAGCCTTGTGAGTCACTCACTGTTGTGCACCAGGTGATCTACTTAGAGTATGGAATTCGCAACTAAATGTTTGCCAGCTAGATATCGTATATACCTATTAAGTTAACTCTCTTAAATGTGTTAAATGCTCTGCAGTTGTTCATTTGGTGTGTTAATTTAGTAGCTAGTTAGCTATCTAGCGAAGTTTAGCTTGCCGGTAACAGCAGAGATTCCCCTCCTGGATCAAGAGCTTTGCTGTCTAATATTTGTTTTGTGCGTGCAGCAAACAGTGAGTAGCATTTTTAAGAGTTACTTGTATAACTTTATGAACTGGGATGTCTGTCCTGAAAATAGTTTAGGTCAGAGACTGTATAAATTGGTCTCAATGCCTTCATTAGCATCTAGTCAGCATTCTATATGGGATTTTACATGTCCTTGTTAGCATTGCTAACCTTCCGTTTACAACGTCTCAGTGAAGTCTGAAAATAGTGCCCCTTTTGTGTTCAGTGCCGGTATTACCAAATATCCCGGTATGACACAAGGTCGATAAGAAGGTATGACAATCTGGATACCACCTAAGCCTAAATGAGAGGATGATCTCTTTAGACAGTGTCACTCACTAGAGTCTAGACCTGCCTTTATTTTTCAGCTCCTCTTCATTTCCTCTCTCCCTTTTACTCATCGCTCGTTCCTAGAAGTGAGTTTGAATGGCCGGGGGGGAGGGGTCCAGTGGCGTTACACACTGATGTAAGAATAAACGTGATAAACTGAAGGAAGTGCCCAACATTATCCCGACCCTGCTGGTTTCCTAGCAACCCCGCTTGTGTTCATAACAACATCACACTGACACCAGCCCCTAGTGAAAGACTGGGGCCTTAGAGTGCAATGGAGATGACTGAGAGAGAAAGGAGGAGTGGGCTGAATATGAGATCACAGCAACTCTTTAGCTACACACACACAGACACACAGACACACACACACACACACGGAAACACACACAGACACACACAGACACACATTAAAAGAGACAAAACAGGAAACACTGATCCTTCTGTTCTTTGATTGCTTTGACCTGCCCTATCTAACCTAGCCTGTTTGTTTTCTATGGTAGTGCTCTGGTGAGTGAGTGAGATACGCTAGCAAACATGATGACTGTATGTTGCACCTGCTATAACCAATGCCCATAAGAATGCAGGAAACCCAGTAGCTAATTGCCTGTGCTCATGATAACTAGTCAGCAGTCTTTGTGTGTCCTTGTATCTGTATCTGGTGAGAGCATTGGGCCAGTAACCGAAAGGTTGCTGGTTCGAAATCCCCAAGCCGACGAGGTGAAACATCTGCCAAAGTGCCCTTATTCAAGGCAAGGCAATTAAATCAAATTAAATCAAATGTATTTGTATGTGACAAATACATTTGATTTGATGTGATTTAATTGCTCCTTTAAGTCGATTTTGGATAAGAGTGTCTGCTAAATGACTGGATCAAAAAAATATGTATTGACTAGATAATAAGAGGTTAGGGGTCAAGGCCGACGTACCTTTGCAGACGAAGCACTTGATGTGGAAGTGTTTGTTCTGCACGCGCAGCACCTCTCCCTTGCAGGCCTTGCCACAGTTCTGACAGGGGATGGAGCTGCTGCTGCTGACCCCCTGCTCCAGAGGGCTGTGGACAGCCTGCTGGTGAAACACTGAAAGAAACGGAGAGCGGCACCGAAGTTAGATAGAAAAGGCACACACATGCATTTGGAGATGTCACGTGTAGAAACATACTCGTGAACAAAAGCATTCATGACTCATGCAAAACGCACACAGGCAGGCACACACACACACTGCATACACACATTCATTACATAAGTATGTTCGAAACTTCAAACAGCCCGGAGGCCCGCACATGGTATGTACTGTTATGATATATGACAAGTACTGTATGTCTATGAGTAGTGGTAAAGATATGACCAGATAATTGGTGCATCAATTAGCCTAAGTAACTATGTCTTACAGTGACAAACACAGAGACAAGCCTGATAACTAAAGTCGTGGTACAGTATATAACATGAGCTTACGTCTTTCAGCACCTCACCCTTCTCCATTTATAATGACACAAAGCGCTCGCGTACTCACCCATGCAAGTCATCATCCCATCCCAATACGGACGACTGATCAGACAAATAGTCTCTCTCTCACAGTGTCTCCCGACCCCTCCTGTCTCAGCCTCCAGTATTTATGCGTCGGGGGGCTAGGGTCAGTCTGTTATCTCTCTCTCTCTCTCTCTCTCTCTCTCTCTCTCTCTCTCTCTCTCTCTCTCTCTCTCTCTCTCTCTCTCTCTCTCTCTCTCTCTCTCTCTCTCTCTCTCTCTCTCTCTCTCTCTCTCTCTCTCTCTCTCTCTCTCTCTCTCTCTCTCTCTCTCTCTCTCTCTCTCTCTCTCTCTCTCTCTCTCTCTCTCTCTCTCTCTCTCTCTCTCTCTCTCTCTCTCTCTCTCTCTCGTCAAACCGGTTCTGTTTTGGACACCATGGTTACTCCTAATTGGGGTTCAAAAGAATGGGGAAACAATTGCATTCAGATAGACTGCCTGTGCTAAGCAGGGCACCGTTTGCTAGACTAGTGTTTATCCGAGAACCAGTTTCAGCTTCAGTGTCCCTCCATTCATTCATTGATTCATTCATTCATTCATTCATTCAAGAGTTTCTCCTCTATGTTCTTTGTCTGCCAACATTACCATTGAGAACTTGAGAAATGTCCCTGTTTAGCCTCTACTTAGGCCCAAATGAGATTTGGGACTCAAACAAAGCCATGTTAGGTACTCTACAAGCTGTAGAGTTATGTCTGTTGCCTGTAGGTACTCTTTACATGGTAAATACTACCGACGACAGTGAAAACACCTTCAACGCCATTTATTATCCCTTTGAGGTCTTGGGCCTCTCGGCCATGACTAGAAAAACCAGACTCAGAGGTAGGGCCTCTGGTGAGGTAAAAAGCTATTTTTCAGTTTTATACAGCGAGCGGAAGACCGGTTAAACAACAGGGACCGGGGAGTGTGTGAGGCAAACTTCAGGGCAAACAAGATCTCATGAACCTCCGTGAACTAATGCCTTGGGATGACAAAGAAACAAGGATATTCACCATAAAGGCTAGAGGTGTGGTGCTAGTTGATCATACTTCATGTTCCAAGATCTTGTCTTTGAATAAAGGCCATGGCCTAACCAAGTGCACTGTGACCCCAAAATCTGCTTTGAATTCCAATCCATACTTCCAGATTACGATCAGTTGCATTTTTATGAATATATTCGTAGTAATCACATGAAAGTACAACAGGAGGCATATAATACAATCGAATATCAAATAATCAAATACTCTGGCATATATTGGAAGTCTGCTGCTTGTCAACAGGAAGCAGAACTCTGTCTTATTACAGTTTAAGCTACCAGTCTTCAGCATGTGGGTATGCTGCTACCAGTGTTGTGTTCGAGACCAGCTAAAGCGAGACTGATTCAAGACCAAGACCAAAGCGGGGCGAGACCGAGTCAAGACAGAGACCAGAAAAACGCAAGTCCAATTCAAAAGCATGATTGGAATTTTGTCAAATTGCCACCATAAAAAGAGTTCATATTTCAGAAGAACTTGTGGATTCTTTAGACATTCAGAATGGTGGGAAAATGCTGAGAGAAAATAGAGAGCCACTCTACAATTTATTACTACACGAGGGCCTTCTATGCCTTCAGAGAAGGGCTAAGGATTTATAAAATAAATAAATGCAGTTTTAAAATATACTTTTTTTTTCATTTCTATTTAATCTGTTCAATCTATTATTGAATTATATTATTATTATTATTCAATTATATTCTAATTATATTCAAATTTTCAATGATATTCTGAATTAATCTCTTCAGTTCCTGTTGGAAAGGAAAGGGTTAACACTGAAGCGAAATAAATATCCAATCAGGATTTTTCTTTGGTAGTCTCCAGGGAGATAATTCTAGCTAAGTCAGCCATTGGCTAGGCCTTCAGAAGTGAGAGAGAAGGCATCTGCCATTGAAATGTAATCTCGCGTCTTGTGACGGCCGGCCGCCCAACAACCTGCCCGCTCGACCCTATCCCCTCCTCTCTTCTCCAGACCATTTCCGGAGACCTTCTCCCTTACCTCACCTCGCTCATCAACTTATCCCTGACCGCTGGCTACGTCCCTTCCGTCTTCAAGAGAGCGAGAGTTTCACCCCTTCTGAAAAAACCTACACTCGATCCCTCCGATGTCAACAACTACAGACCAGTATCCCTTCTTTCTTTTCTCTCCAAAACTCTTTGAACGTGCCGTCCTTGGTCAGCTCTCCCGCTATCTCTCTCAGAATGACCTTCTTGATCCAAATCAGTCAGGTTTCAAGACTAGTCATTCAACTGAGACTGCTCTTCTCTGTATCACGGAGGTGCTCCGCACCACTAAAGCTAACTCTCTCTCCTCTGCTCTCATCCTTCTAGACCTATCGGCTGCCTTCGATACTGTGAACCATCAGATCCTCCTCTCCACCCTCTCCGAGTTGGGCATCTCCGGCGCGGCCCACGCTTGGATTGCGTCCTACCTGACAGGTCGCTCCTACCAGGTGGCGTGGCGAGAATCTGTCTCCTCACCACGCGCTCTCACCACTGGTGTCCCCCAGGGCTCTGTTCTAGGCCCTCTCCTATTCTCGCTATACACCAAGTCACTTGGCTCTGTCATAACCTCACATGGTCTCTCCTATCATTGCTATGCAGACGACACACAATTAATCTTCTCCTTTCCCCCTTCTGATGACCAGGTGGCGAATCGCATCTCTGCATGTCTGGCAGACATATCAGTGTGGATGACGGATCACCACCTCAAGCTGAACTTCGGCAAGACGGAGCTGCTCTTCCTCCCGGGGAAGGACTGCCCGTTCCATGATCTCGCCATCACGGTTGACAACTCCATTGTGTCCTCCTCCCAGAGCGCTAAGAACCTTGGCGTGATCCTGGACAACACCCTGTCGTTCTCAACTAACATCAAGGCGGTGGCCCGTTCCTGTAGGTTCATGCTCTACAACATCCGCAGAGTACGACCCTGCCTCACACAGGAAGCGGCGCAGGTCCTAATCCAGGCACTTGTCATCTCCCGTCTGGATTACTGCAACTCGCTGTTGGCTGGGCTCCCTGCCTGTGCCATTAAACCCCTACAACTCATCCAGAACGCCGCAGCCCGTCTAGTGTTCAACCTTCCCAAGTTCTCTCACGTCACCCCGCTCCTCCGCTCTCTCCACTGGCTTCCAGTTGAAGCTCACATCCGCTACAAGACCATGGTGCTTGCCTACGGAGCTGTGAGGGGAACGGCACCTCAGTACCTCCAGGCTCTGATCAGGCCCTACACCCAAATAAGGGCACTGCGTTCATCCACCTCTGGCCTGCTCGCCTCCCTACCACTGAGAAAGTACAGTTCCCGCTCAGCCCAGTCAAAACTGTTCGCTGCTCTGGCTCCCCAATGGTGGAACAAACTCCCTCACGACGCCAGGACAGCGGAGTCAATCACCACCTTCCGGAGACACCTGAAACCCCACCTCTTTAAGGAATACCTAGGATAGGATAAAGTAATCCTTCTCACCCCCCTTAAAATATTTAGATGCACTATTGTAAAGTGGCTGTTCCACTGGATGTCATAAGGTGAATGCACCAATTTGTAAGTCGCTCTGGATAAGAGCGTCTGCTAAATGACTTTTATTTTATTTTATTTATTTTAGATTTGCCCTTTTTCACTAGCAACTTCGAACAAGAAGATACGTTTCAAGGGATCAGCATCCGTTTCAAATGATCGAAAACATGGCGAGTGGAACTGTTTTATTTTTATTGCAGACCACTTGCTGTTGTTAGCTATCTCTTTGAAAATAACTTTACATGTGTGGAACTGGGGTGGCAGGGTAGCCTAGTGGTTAGAGCATTGGACTGGTAACTGGAAGGTTGCAAGTTCAAACCCCTGAGCTGACAAGGTACAAATCTGTCATTCTGCCCCTGAACAGGCAGTTAACCCACTAGGCCATCATTGAAAATAAGAATTTGTTCTTAACTGACTTGCCTAGTTAAATAAATGAAAAATATACATGTTGTTTTTAAACTGTTGCATTTGAACTTTAGATCATCGGTTACTTTGTGTGCTGAACGTAAAAAAAAAAAACATGTTTGCAATGGGAAGTAATAACTGTGCATTTCGATTTGTAAAAAGCTTCGCCTAATGGTTGTGTTTTTGTATTCCTGTGATTGGGACCTACTGGCCTATTATGTCAGAGTGAATGGAACTGCTTATCCGTTCACATCATGCATTGTGTGACTTCTCTCATTCTATCGGCCCTGTATGTTTTACAGAAAGTGCACTCTCCCACATGGACTGCGCTGCTATTACGGTCGCTGTCCTCTCAGCATCACAAACCTGTCACGCACATCCTGTGATGTGTCACTGTTGGGGATGTTGTGATAGTGATGGTGTGAGCCTAACGTCAGTAGGTTAGCATAAGCCGTGTGGCTGTTGTTGCTGGTAGCACTATCTGTGTGGGTTCTGTCTCTGTGTGAGTGGCAGCACGAAAGCTTGGCTCAGCCTCAGGCCTGTTCGATTCAGTTGGGCGCATTAAGGTATGCTCGGTGTTCTGCTATCTTTCCCCCAACTGAAAGCCTAGGTCCAATAGCCACGGTTCGCCACTGCGCAAACATGTCTATAATAGATATAAAGACTGTTATTATGTTAGATAATAACATATATTTGATATATTTGGCATCAAGAAGCGGTTTTATGCGCTCACTGAATGGAAGCTGATAATTATGAGTTTTTTACTCCAAGTCAAGTCAATGTATCCGACACAGGACAAAACTGTGACCCAGACTTTGGAACCACAACACTGGCTGCTACTGTACCAATAAAGGCAAGAATTTGGGGAAAGGAAAGTCACGCGTCCTCATAAAATGGTCTGAGGCACTTCAAGAGCCTGAGTTGATTGAAACCATGTGGCACAGCAAGAGTCCAGCCGAGACTATTCTATTGGAGGAAATGGGGGGTCTGCCCACTGCCCTCTCTCTCGCTCTCTCTCTCTCTCTCTCTCTCGGCCGGACCAGCATACACTACCCCTGGCACGCACTTGTTTAGTGGATCCTGTATCGTTCACTTCCTGTCTGGACAATAAATACAGCTTGGGGGGGGTCCAAGATGATTCCACTAGGGGGCTTCTCTTGTAATGGGTACAGTTTAGGCCTAGAGCATTTCAGGGCAAATAGTATGAAGGAGCACTCTTGACACACAAGGAACACAATGTGCTATGAAAAACCTCCAAGGGCTAGGCTAACAGAAAACACTGTACTGAGCTATTGAGCCCATCCCATAACACACATAACACCAAGACCTATAGCCTGGCACAGATGTCCTGCTCATCAATCACCCTGTTCTCCTCTGCTCCCTCGCTGACAGACACAAACCCACAGTGTCGCCCTCCCAAAGGTCACAGCCAGAAAACAATCTGAGCTATGTACCACTACAGACCTCGGGGACATGCCATCTATATCCCCCCCACCTAACCACTCACACACGAGAGGTCGACCGATTCTGATTTTTCATTATTCGTAATAATGACAAATACAACAATACTGAATGAACACTTATTTTAACTTAATATAATACATACCAATAAAATCAATTTAGCCTCAAGTAAATGATGAAACATGTTCAATTTGGTTTAAATAATGCAAAAACAAAGTGTTGGAGAAGAAAGTAAAAGTGCAATATGTGCTATGTAAGAAAGCTAACGTTTCAGTTCCTTGCTCAGAACATGAGAACATATGAAAGCTGGTGGTTCCTTTTAACATGAGTCTTCAATATTCCCAGGTAAGAAGTTTTAGGTTGTAGTTATTATAGCAATTATAGGACTTTTTCCCTCTATACCATTTGTATTTCATTAACCTTTGACTATTGGATGTTCTTATAGGCACTTTAGTATTGCCAGTGTAACAGTATAGCTTCCGTCCCTCTCCTCGCTCCTCCCTGGGCCCGAACCAGCAACACAACAAGAATTAGCGCGCGCTAACTAGCTAGCCATTTCACTTCGGTTACACTAGGCTCATCTCGGGAGTTGATAGGCTTGAAGTCATAAACAGCGCAATGCTTGACGCACAACGAAGAGCTGCGGGCAAAACGCACGAAAGTGCTGTTTGAATTAATGTTTACGTGCCTGCTTCTGCCTACCACCGCTCAGTCAGATACTTAGATACTTGTATGCTCAGTCAGATTATATGCAACGCAGGACACACTAGATAATATAATCAATCAATAATATCATCAACCATGTGTAGTTAACTAGTGATTATGATTGATTGTTTTTTATAAGATAAGTTTAATGCTAGCTAGCAACTTACCTTGGCTTACTGCATGCGCGTAACAGGCAGTCTCCTTGTGGAGTGCAATGAGAGAGAGGCAGGTCGTTATTGCGTTGGACTAGTTAACTGTAAGTTTGCAAGATTGAATCCCCCGAGCTGACAAGGTGAAAATCTGCCGTTCTGCCCCTGAACCAGGCAGTTAACCCACCTTTCCATGGCAGTCATTGAAAATAAGAATGTGTTCTTAACGGACTTGCCTAGTCAAATAAAGGTATAAAAATATATATATTTTTTTTAATTGGCAAATCGGCACCCAAAAATACCGATTTCCGATTGTTATGAAAACTTGAAATCGGCCCTAATTAATCTTCCATTCCGATTAATTGGTCGACCTCTATCACACACGTGCATAAGCACACACATGTGCACGCACAAATACCATACACAGACAGGCCTTTTTCCTTCAAGGTTGGCCATTAGCTACAGTAGGTGAGCAGTCAGTGTGGCCCAGATGGGCAGCCATCTTGAATTCCTGTTCCAGGAGCCATGCTCTCCACTAAAAATATCCCTGTTCCCTCAACCCAAGGCGATTTCATGGTGCTCCATTCCAGGCAGGGTCCATCTGCCTGGCTGGCAGTGGTGGACGATTAAAATGCTCGGGTTACCACCGCAGGGGCATTTTCTGGTGGCCAAAACATTGACCTTGGGATGTACCTTAACAGGGATAGGCGTCCCCCTGCAGGGAGTCCCCCATGCAGATCAACAAAAATGATCACAATCAGATTTATGGTGAAAAAAATTATACTGGAAAACTACACCTGAACTTACTGCCACAATAGCAATGCAGGCTCACAGATAACCCTGTGCTATCATGCCTGACATGATCTGACATGCATTTGACCTATGACCCCAGGATCAAATACTACAGAGCGCTTTATCCCCATTCAAAAGATGATGATGCAACTCTTTTTGTTTTGGTACAGACAGACACTCCACACATGGAAGACAAATTACTGCCTTTGACATTCCAAGGACATCAATGTTAACATGCTTGTCGATGATTTACTACAAGTGCCATCCATCTCATTGTTTCTCTCTCACCATCTCTGTCTAGTTATCTCTCTCTCTCTCTCTCACCCTCCCTCCCTCTCTGTCACCAACTTCTGTCTATCTCGCTCTTAATCTTTTCTCCCTCTCTCCCTGAAATCTGGGTGATGAGATAAGCTCTGTGCGCCGGTCAGTCCAGATATGGCCGACCAGCCGACCGTGACTGAGTACGTAACTCGGTTAATAGAATTGATTAGGTTCGGCTGCAGCTCAGTATTTAAGGACGACACTCAAATAGTATCCTCTTAAATTAGCATCCTCTTCAGTGGGTCTTTAATGGTTGTTTACATCTGAGACGTGACGGCATCACGAGGGGCTTACGACATTAAGCATTACAGCGATATCAAAAGCTTTGACACACTGGGTTCAGATCAGTGCAATGTTGAAGGGGACTCCAGCTTTGCCTATAGGCTATGTGTGACTAATTCATGAGTGACACCCGACCATTACTAAGCAATTTCGCGTCGGTGAAAATTTGTGCAGCCATGACATTCTGATTTAAAGCATGTATGAAGGCAGTTGAATGTAACGCCATAGTCGGCTAGGACAAAGGCAAAGTCAGTGGCGGAGGAGAGAGGAGATGAGGATGAGAGAAGAGGAGACGTGGCGCTCGGAGGATGGCCTGAGCACGGGTAATATAGGAACCATGTGACCTGCTCACACAGCAGACACCATGATGCAGCACAAAATCACAGCACATAGCTTGAGATGGTATTGTTGGTATGTGTGTGTGTGTGGGGTGGGTTACTGCAGAGAGAGAGAGAGAGAGAGAGAGACACAGAGAGTGAGAGACACAGAGAGAGAGAGAGAGAGAGAGAGAGAGAGAGAGAGAGAGAGAGAGAGAGAGAGAGAGAGAGAGAGAGAGAGAGAGAGAGAGAGAGAGAGAGAGGCCTATTTGTGCTAACTGTTTGTGTATACCAGCGTGGAACAACAAGGCCTGGAATAACCATTCAGGATAACCTTTGAGTCGGCATTTCTTTAGCAGCATTGGTGGTGTAAAAACACTGGCATATGCCCAGCAGGTTTAACACTTTCAGGGATAGGAATGCATAACTATTTTAACTGAACATAGTACACATCCTAACTCCATGAACCTCTAGGAGGAAGACAGTTAATTTAGAAGTGCCTGTGTCTGAATGCTAAACGTGGCTTTCTCTCCTCATCTCCTTTCCTCGTGTCCTCTGAGGAAGAAGGCCAAAAGCCGAAACGTAACAAACCTGTAACTTTGAATAAGCTTCTTTTTTCCTTTTTTTGACTTCCATTGTGCTTCAAGAGTTGCAGAATCTCCTCTCTAGTTCAGACTGTTCCTTAATTCATGCAATTTGTTCAGAGAGCGAGGTAGGGGCAGTGCTCCCTTCCCTCATCTCCTCTGACGAAAGAAACAGGACAGATGAATTTGCATTTTTTAAAGCTAATTTCCTGCAGTTTTACACATATTGTCATGATTTTACTTATGCAAAAATATAAAACAAAGGCATGTGATATATCAGACATTTTAATATTAATTATTGTCAACCTAAAATAAATATTGTCATATAATTATAAATACAGTTTATATGGGTTTTATGCACATTTTCTGTATAAATAGCTTCTAAAATAGATGTAAACAGGCCATAAATATATATATATATATATATATATTATTGGAAAGCTGAGAGTTCTATTATAACTTACTTAGAACTTGTCTAAGTACTTTCATCTACTGATTTAAGCCAGTGTAATGGCTGTGGATTGACTGCGTTAATTTGAATAATTTATGGAATCATTCCTCTAAAACTGACTGGCTAGATAGCTAACAAACATACAGAGCAGAACAATTCTTCAAATTCGTTATTTAACGAAATATTTTATCACAGCACTGGCAAACCCTGGTTGACCAACTCCCTGACCTTGATGCCATCATAAGGTTCATGTCCATTCTAGTATTGCAATTCCTAATTCTATGGGGGCTACCACCAGAGGGGGGGGGGGGTACGCCAGTGGGTATCGCTCTGCCTGTTGACAGCTAGCCATCCCCACAAGAACAGCTTTCAAAACCGAGCATCATCACATTGTGATCTTACAAACTGTCCACACCTCCCCGTCCACACAGACACACTACCGCTATGGCCAACAGTCCATTCATAACCGAGACATAGCTGCCCCTCTAAAGATGGCTGTGTCTCAAACTTAACAAGGCAGCTAAGGACATGACATTGCAGTCCGGAGAAAACACTTTGATTCTACAGGCTTAGGCATTTGTTTGGACTCCCACTTTGTCGCTGCATGTTATCCGAAAATAGGGGAAAGGGCTGTGGGATGTTACTCCATCTGTTCCAGATCACACTGTGTAATGCTGCTATAACACATGTACACAGACACACACGCGCACGCACACACACACACATGTACACACACACGTGCACACACAGACACACACACACACACACACATACACCAAAAACATATCTCCTGTCATAACAAAATATCTCATTTGTTTTCCAATTTGAGCCAGATCGGCCCCTTGTCATTGGTTTCATGCCTGAACGGCCAGCCAGACAGGCATCTTGTGTCACAGTCAGGCTGGTGCCCAAAAGCATAGTGCTACCTGCCAGGGACTTCATGGAGTGTTGTCGCATATCATTCTGGCACATTATTAGTCATAGCCTACACTGAGAGAGAGTGTTGTTGTTTGTTTCTGGTATTAATATCTTTAATTAGGATTACATAATACACAAAGTTCCTGTTTTGTATTCATTTTATGACAATTGTCTAATCATATTAAATGATGGAATAAACCCTATTTGTCCCTTAAAGTAGTCCAAAGAGATAAGGTAGGCTATGTCTTATTGGGCAGAATACTGCATACCTTTTCTGTACAACGATAAATCAATGAACCCTCTATTGCCTTTCAAGTCGACGCACACTGCGCTGAGGGCTACGGTCTACAGCGGCCATCGAGAAGCGTCTATGTCCCATAACCGACCCGTGCCCCCCGACAAAGTAAACACACGTTCGGTAGGAGAAAACGAACCTGCGCTATATTACCTTTTTCTTCTGGCATTGTCGCGCTGTCAGTGTCCCTTTTTCAACTGTCAAGCTCTTTTACAAAACGAAGAGCGGTGTTTCTTATCCTAATATCCAAGTTCTTCCTGCCGTTGCGCGGTGTTGTAGTACATCCTCCAAAACGTCTTGTTTTCTAACGCGCGGCGTCCGGTGCGGCACGCTCGAAAAGGAGCGAGAAAGCTGCGGTCAACAGTCGGTTATCTTTCGGATGAGCGGCAGCAGGTCATACGATTCCCGAAAGCCTCTCTCGGGTACGAGGGCTGAGTTCTTGTTGAGCTATTGCAGCTATCTAATATAAATAGAATCTTCTAGAAGTTACAGTCCTAATAAAAAAAATGACACCGCCTCTCGGGAATCTCTCACAGGGCGTTTACCGCACCAGCCCACTGGAAGCATAGAGATGCGTGTGCTTATGGAATATGGATGCGCCTTCTTGTGCGGTGGACTGAGGTGTCTTCCAGTTGATCATAAAAACGGCATACAACGTGGAGTAATGTAATTCAACTCATCTCATTTGCAATAACCTTGATAAAAACGCAAGTGTTATATCATACGTTCTCTTGAGCAAGTGCACAATGAATGTCAGACAGTGCCTCTGTAAAGGGCAGGGAACACTTGCTTGTGGTGCTTTTTTCCCCTCTCCAAGTGATCTCAATAATGAATGTGTCTTCAGTAGCAGTAAACTCCACACAGATCTCAGTGCACAGGAATTAGGATAAAAGGGTCAGGAGTGGAGAGGGCCACACATTTTATTAGGCTACTGGTAACCTATTTAATGATAAACACCATTATTATCATCACCATCATCTCAAGTTATGTAATGTTAGCTCATTATAGTAGCATAACTGTAACAGACAGCATATTCCAGTACTTCTATGTACTGGAATCAGACAGAAGATTCCAGACTTTCACGGACGTAGCCTGTTCATTTCTTTTGGGGGAGTGACGGTGCCTGGAAACCTGGATCGTGGTTTGTGTTGACGGTATTACATCATCAATGCAACCTATCACTGCTCAAGCAGCATTAGGCTATATATTTGCCAAGTGGACACAGTGAGAATGGCCTACTACCGAACATAACTTCTGAAAGCATTGACGGTCATAAGCATTCGAAAAGACTTCACCATTTGAAACTCACGCTTCTTTGAGACTTCGGCGAGTATACAACAAGCTCTCAGAGTCTCACGTCAGAAATGAGACGTTCATCCATGTCTCTCAAACGTCCAGCAGAAATAAAAAATCATGAAACTCATGTCAATTTGGTGAGCGCATATGTTCTGTGAAAATCAGGAAATCGTGTAGAAAGGCATCATAGCTATATAATAATGACAAAGTATAGATTTTGCTTAGATGTGCTAAATCTAAACATTGTACCAAATCATTCATCTCCGTTTCTCCTTCAAGTACCATGTCGCAATGCGCCGTGTCTGTAGGAAACAGAAATATTAAAGACAGGAGGAGATAGGAATTCCATTGGGCAATGAATGGAGAAACTTCCCACCCAGCTAAGCTAATCGTCACGCAATCCGATTCTAGTGGAGTTTCCCACCTCCTCAAAATGATATTTGTGTGAAAGCAACGTCACTCTGCTCTCGCTCTGGGCAGAGATGCCGATTATAGCTAGGTGGCAGTTGGAACTCTGTGAGATAGACTCCTAAATTAATACTGCAGTTTGTTTGGGTGATTTTACAGCTAGCTAGCTACTTCACATGCTAATATTGACGTTGGTATTATTGTGTATACTTATGTTTCGTAGCTAGCTACCTAGCTAGCCAGACAGCCAGGCAGCCAGCCAGCCCAGGGAGAGAGAACATTGTATTGTGGGTCGACTTGAGCTGCAACAGATTTCCCAAAATGATTTTAATCCCCCAGATATATATGTTTATACATACTGTATATATAACATATATATTTAAAAATATATATATTTTCCTTTATTATTTTCCCCTTCTCCCGTAATTGGAGTAAACTAATGGAGAACAACACTTAGGCTTCTACTTCCAAAGTAGAAATCTGCAGAGCTGGGATGGTTGTATCCCCCATATATATATAAATAACATTCAATTGGTTGCAATAATTTTATAACCATGTGCCATAACCATGTGCCAACTATTTTGCAATCTATATGGCACAGCTGTCAATTGTTTGGTCCTTTAATGAAGCTGGTATACTTCTTTATTTTCACAATTTTCTTTAACCAATTTTGGTCTTTAATGCAGGGTTGACAGACAAGTTCCTTACTTTCTCCTCCTTCCACTTGCCTCTTCCATTTTTGTGGTAATGCTGAAATTAGTTGGTTGTAATTTTGGGTAGAGCAGACATTTCCATATATTTCTGTTAGCTGCATCTGTGATATAACTCCACCAATCCTATTTATGATATAATTTACAAAGATTATACCGTTTTATTTTTTTCTCCAAAAATAATGGAAAAAGGAGACATTTATGAAGCGCCAAACTTCTCCCACGTTCTGGTGTCTCGTTTAATTAAAACACCGCTACTGATTTGGAAAGATCAACATTATTACTCGCTCTCTGCCTGTCTGTCTGTGTCACTCATTCGTCAATGTCATATTGACGTGGCATAATGTCATATTGTCATATTCGTCAATCTCATATTCAAGAAAGAGTCGGTCTTTCTCTTTGCATTGTTTTTTTTCTCTCTCTCATCTCTGCTCGTCCTGGTCTCTGGTCATCTCTCTCGTTCTCTCTCTCATCTCTGCTCGTCCTGGTCTCTGGTCATCTCTCTCGTTCTCTCTCTCATCTCTGCTCGTCCTGGTCTCTGGTCATCTCTCTCGTTCTCTCTCTCATCTCTGCTCGTCCTGGTCTCTGGTCATCTCTCTCGTTCTCTCTCTCATCTCTGCTCGTCCTGGTCTCTGGTCATCTCTCTCGTTCTCTCGCTCTCTATTTCTCGGTCTCTCCTTCTCTCTCTCTCATCTCTGCTCGTCCTGGTCTCTGGTCATCTCTGTCTCTCGTCCTGGTCTCTGCTCTCTCTCGTTCTCTCTCTCTCTCCTTCTCTCTCTCTCTCATCTCTGCTCGTCCTGGTCTCTGGTCATCTCTCTCGCTCTCTATTTCTCTGTCTCTCATCTTCTCTCATCTCTGCTCGTCCTGGTCTCTGGTCATCTCTCTCGTCTCTCATCTTCTCTGGTCTCTCATCTTCTCTCATCTCTGCTCGTCCTGGTCTCTGGTCATCTCTCTCGTTCTCTCTCTCATCTCTGCTCGTCCTGGTCTCTGGTCATCTCTCTCGTTCTCTCTCTCATCTCTGCTCGTCCTGGTCTCTGGTCATCTCTCTCGTTCTCTCGCTCTCTATTTCTCTGTCTCTCCTTCTCTGGTCATCTCTGCTCTCTGTCTCTGGTCTCTGGTCATCTCTGCTCGGTCTCTGGTCATCTCTCTGTCTCTCCTTCTCTCATCTCTGCTCGTCCTGGTCTCTGGTCATCTCTCTCGCTCTCTATTTCTCTGTCTCTCCTTCTCTCATCTCTGCTCTCTGGTCATCTCTCTCGCTCTCTATTTCTCTGTCCTGGTCTCTGGTCATCTCTCTCGCTCTCTATTTCTCTGTCTCTCCTTCTCTGCTCGTCCTGGTCTCTGGTCATCTCTGCTCGTCCTGTCTCTCCTTCTCTCATCTCTGTCTCTGGTCATCTCTCTCGCTCTCTATTTCTCTGTCTCTCCTTCTCTCATCTCTGCTCGTCCTGGTCTCTGGTCATCTCTCTCGCTCTCTATTTCTCTGTCTCTCCTTCTCTCATCTCTGCTCGTCCTGGTCTCTGGTCATCTCTCTCGCTCTCTATTTCTCTGTCTCTCCTTCTCTCATCTCTGCTCGTCCTGGTCTCTGGTCATCTCTCTCGCTCTCTATTTCTCTGTCTCTCCTTCTCTCATCTCTGCTCGTCCTGGTCTCTGGTCATCTCTCTCGCTCTCTATTTCTCTGTCTCTCCTTCTCTCATCTCTGCTCGTCCTGGTCTCTGGTCATCTCTCTCGCTCTCTATTTCTCTGTCTCTCCTTCTCTCATCTCTGCTCGTCCTGGTCTCTGGTCATCTCTCTCGCTCTCTATTTCTCTCTGTCTCTCCTTCTCTCATCTCTGCTCGTCCTGGTCTCTGGTCATCTCTCTCGCTCTCTATTTCTCTGTCTCTCCTTCTCTCATCTCTGCTCGTCCTGGTCTCTGGTCATCTCTCTCGCTCTCTATTTCTCTGTCTCTCCTTCTCTCATCTCTGCTCGTCCTGGTCTCTGGTCATCTCTCTCGCTCTCTATTTCTCTGTCTCTCCTTCTCTCATCTCTGCTCGTCCTGGTCTCTGGTCATCTCTCTCGCTCTCTATTTCTCTGTCTCTCCTTCTCTCATCTCTGCTCGTCCTGGTCTCTGGTCATCTCTGTCTCTCCTCTCTATTTCTCTGTCTCTCCTTCTCTCATCTCTGCTCGTCCTGGTCTCTGGTCATCTCTCTCGCTCTCTATTTCTCTGTCTCTCCTTCTCTCATCTCTGCTCGTCCTGGTCTCTGGTCATCTCTCTCGCTCTCTATTTCTCTGTCTCTCCTTCTCTCATCTCTGCTCGTCCTGGTCTCTGGTCATCTCTCTCGCTCTCTATTTCTCTGTCTCTCCTTCTCTCATCTCTGCTCGTCCTGGTCTCTGGTCATCTCTCTCGCTCTCTATTTCTCTGTCTCTCCTTCTCTCATCTCTGCTCGTCCTGGTCTCTGGTCATCTCTCTCGCTCTCTATTTCTCTGTCTCTCCTTCTCTCATCTCTGCTCGTCCTGGTCTCTGGTCATCTCTCTCGCTCTCTATTTCTCTGTCTCTCCTTCTCTCATCTCTGCTCGTCCTGGTCTCTGGTCATCTCTCTCGCTCTCTATTTCTCTATCTCTCTCTATTTCTCTGTCTCTCCTTCTCTCATCTCTGCTCGTCCTGGTCTCTCTCTCATCTCTCTCTCTCTCTCTCTCTCTCTCTCTCTCTCTCTCTCTCTCTCTCTCTCTCTCTCTCTCTCTCTCTCTCTCTCTCTCTCTCTCTCTCTCTCTCTCTCTCTCTCTCTCTCTCTCTCTCTCTCTCTCTCTCTCTCTCTCTCTCTCTCTCTCTCTCTCTCTCTCTCTCTCATGATGTCAAACAGTGCTTTGTCACTATTGAGGGATGAGCTTCCCAAGGACTGGACTGGGACAAAATGGAGGACACTACAATCTATTCTACCACCTCTGTCTTGGTATAACTTTCAACCCCCAAACCTTGCACATTCCTTTCTACTGACATCTAACTGCACATATTGAGTGTTTGTCTGTTAAGCATTGTAACTAGAGTTGCAGGCAGCTATTAATCCAACTGGAATTGAGATGTAAACAACAACATTCACACAACACAGCTTTGCACAGGCATAAAATGAAACACATTTGGTTGTCCTCATTCCCCACATGTGCCTGCAACATGTAGACAACAGGGAAGCAATTCTATAGTCATTGTGCGCATGGCATACAAATATGACATACAAATATGACATACAAATATGACATACAAATACTTCACCGTGGAGAGGAGACAATGTGTTAACAACAACAAACAGAGGATTATTATTCATCCATCCAACCCTGTCCGTCCGTCCGTCCACCCGCCCGTCCACCCGCCCGTCCGCCTACCCGCCTGTACTCAAACAGGAGGGTTCACCTAATGCTAATGATGATGTTATTGGATCATATCCATCTAGCAGGCCTCTCTACAACAATGGGTACTTCCACAGCTCCATCCATGTAGCCTCATTAGGCTGGAGACCACTGATGATCATAACATATTTCCCGACTCAAGGACCTTAAAGGCGCAGGGTTTAACATTCCAGTAGCACAACAAACAAACAAAAAACATTGACTAATGTAAATTGTATATGCAAAGTAGTTCTGTAGGGGAAATCGTTAGTAATGTAATGAATCATCTGCTATGCAGCACTATTCATCTCTCTCGTTCTCCCTCTCCCTCCCTCACTGTTGCACTGGGACGGCTGCAGGAGAGCATAACAGAGTGGAGGCGGAATAGGAGGAAGAGAGGAGGGAAGCGTAGCTTTGTGAGATTGAGAGCCAGTCCTCATGAGAGCCAGTTTCATCATAGCGCTTGATGGTTTTTGCGACTGCACTTGAAGAAACTTTTGAAGTTCTTGAAATGTTCCGGATTGACTGACCTTCATGTCTTAAAGTAATGATGGACTGTTGTTTCTCTTTGCTTATATGAGCTTATCTTGCCATAATATGGACTTGGTATTTTACCAAATAGGGCTATCTTCTGTAAACCACCCCTACCTTGTCACAACACGACTGATTGGCTGAAACGCATTAAGAAGGAAAGAAATTCCACAAATGAACTTTTAACAAGGCCCACCTGTTAATTGAAATGCAAGCTGGTTGAGATAATGCCAAGTGTGTGCAAAGCTGTCATCAAGGCAAAGGGTGGCTACTTCGAAGAATCTCAAATATAAAATATATTTAGATTTCTTTAACACATTTTTGGTTACTACATGATTCCATGTGTGTTATTTCATTATTCTACAATGTAGAAAATAGTAAAAAATAAAGAAAAACCCTTGAATGAGTAGATGTGTCCAAACTTTTGACTGGTACTGTAAATATTAGATTGAGCAGTGTCGGCATTGACTAAAATACAGTAGAATAGAATACAGTTATTACATATGAGATGAGTAAAGCAGTATGTCCACATTATTTTAACATTATTAAAGTGACTAGTGTTCCCTTATTAGAGTGGCCAGTGATTCCAAGTCTATGTATATAGGGCAGCAGCCTCTAAGGTGCAGGGTTAGAAGCAGGCTAGTGATGGCTTTTTAACAGTCTGATGGCTTTGAGATAGAAGCTGTTTTTCAGTCTCTCGGTCCCAGCTTTGATGCACCTGTACTGACCTCGCCTTCTGGATGATAGTGAGGTGAACAAGCCGTGGCTCGGGTGGTTGATGTCCTTGATGATCTTTTTGGCATTCCTGTGACATCGGGTGGTGTAGGTGTCCTGGAGGGCAGGTAGTTTGCCCCCGGTGATGCGTTGGGCAGACGGCACCACCCTCTGGAGAGCCCTGCGGTTGCAGGCGGTGCAGTTACTCTACCAGCCGGTGATACAGCCCGACAGGATGATCTCAATTGTGTATCTGTAGAAGTTTGTGAGGGTTTTATGGGCAAAGCCAAATTTCTTCAGCCTCCTGAGTTTGAAGAGGCTCTGTTGTGCCTTCTTCACCACACTGTCTGTGTGGGTTGTCTATTTCAGATTGTCAGTGATGTGTACGCTGAGGAACTTGAAGCTTTCCACCTTCTCCACTCTGGTCCCGTCGATGTGGATGGGGGCGTGCTCTCTCTGCTGTTTCCTGAAGTCTACAATCAGCTCCTTTGTTTTGTTGACATTGAGCGAGAGGTTATTTTCCTGGCACCACTCTCCCAGGGCCCTCACTTCCTCCCTGTAGACTGTCTCGTCGTTGTTGGTAATCAGGCTTACTACTGTATTGTAGTCTGCAAACCTGATGATTGAGTTTGAGGCGTGTGTGGCCACGCTGTCAAGGGTGAACAGGGAGCACAGGAGGGGGCTGAGCAGGCACCCTTGTGGGGCCACCGTGTTGAGGATCAGTGAGATGGACGTGTTGTTTCCTACCTTCACCCCCTGGGAGCGGCCCGTCAGAAAGTCCAGGAGCCAGTTGCACAGGGCGGGGCTTTAGACCCAGGGCCTTGAGCTTAATGACGAGTTCAGAGGGTACTATGGTGTTGAAGGCTGAGCTGTAGTCAACGAACAGCAGTCTTACATAGGTATTCCTCTTGTCCAGATGGGATAGGGCAGTGTGCAGTGTGTACGCCATAATAGGAATACAGGTCACCAGAACATTCTCTCTATCCTCTCCCCTTAACCTTGACCTCACACTTACCCCTCATATTCCACGTACACAATCAGTTGATTCTGATGCAAATCATGCACACGATTAATCAGTGGTGTCCCCCTGGAGTAATTCATACGGCACATCGCAGGGTCATAAAACAGGCTGTTAATGCAGGAATGCATGGAAACCACAGTGTACAACGTGATGGACCCGACCAGTTCTCATAACAAGCCCACTTCAAAAGGATCCAGGCGGTGATGTATGCCCATATAACTCATGGAGATCCTGGGATTGAGGGATACTGGGATGGGGAACGGTTATGGATGAGTACCGAGCCCACAGGGGTGATTCAATCCACACACGTAATGTGAGCTCTAGTGCTCGAGAGAGATTGTGTGTGTGTGTGTGTGTGTGTGTGTGTGTGTGTGTGTGTGTGTGTGTGTGTGTGTGTGTGTGTGTGTGTGTGTGTGTGTGTGTGTGTGTGTGTGTGTGTGTGTGTGTGTGTGTGTGTGTGTGTGTGTGTGTGTGTGTGTGTGTGTGTGTGTGTGTGTGTGTGTGTGTGTACCAGGGATGGGGATATGCAATGCACCACCAACCCCACTCAAATTCTAACCCCTCTCCTAGGCCCTCTGGTCATACAGAACTGAACCAAATACCAGCAGGGAGAGGAGAGAGGGATGGGCAGAGGAGAGAAGAGAGGGATGAGGGGGTGAAGAGGGCACCTTGAGCTAAGAGGGACCCTGGTATTAAAGACATTCACCTGAAACAGATGCTGGAGAGCGGGGAGGGGTGAGTGATTGGGTGAGTAGGTGAGTGGAAGAATCTGGGTCGAGAGTCTAGCATCTTACCTTGTGATAGCCAGAGGTGGGCTTTAAAAAGGATGGCCAAAGTACTACTTAACTTAAAAACTCTTCTATATCTCAGGGCGGTCACTGTAACCTACTCCCTCCTCAATGCACAGCTTGTGAGGAGAGAAAATGAGAAAGGGGGCTAGTTTGTTATTGTGAGCGGGTATGTTAAAACCGCACGCACACATGAAATGGGCAGAAAAATGAGTAACTCCCTGAGTGAAACGGGTTGCTAAGAGAAGTTGACATTGCCAGCAAGGGATTCAAAAGGACATAATAACTACATAATTATTTCCCCGTGGCAATGGGAGTTCAGTTAGAATATCAGAATATCAAACTGTCTCATTTACCCACTATGGTTGTTCATAAAGGCCAATGTTATTCATGACTATTTACTAAATGATTGGAGATAAGGAAGAGAGAGAGAGAGCAAGAAAGCAATGATGAATATAGCTGATGATGTAGCGATTTCTTATATTCCCTTGTCCATTTTCTAGACTGCAAACATCTGAAAGAGCCAGTACTCTGTGCGTGAGAAAGTACAGTATAACATATGGTTTATTACAGTTTGCACACACACACACACACACACACACACACACACACACACACACACACACACACACACACACACACACACACACACACACACACACACACACACACACACACACACACACACACACACACACACACACACACACACGTTATAGTGTTGGGTGCTTCTGAAGCCCAGTAAGAGTGTGGAGTCCAAATCGATAAGCTGGAGAGCCAATAGGAATAATTAATATCCAAGGCCAAACCCCATTCCCACTGTGTAGAGACTCAAGCCCACAGATACAAACTACAGGTCAGGTTGGTATAGTAACATTTTGGATGCAGTAGTGGAGGAATGACCATCAACAGAAACTTGTTGTGCGTGTGTGTTTGCCCGCTTGCCTAAACTGATGCTCCACGGTGGTGGGAGAAAGAGGATAAATGAGGCTGGGGCGGGGGGGGGTTGCCATGGGTGATGGGGATGGAGGGATGGAGTGTGCCAGAGGAGGAGGAGTGCAGACAGTTCTGTACACAGTGAGCAAGAGAATGTTCTGGACTGACTGAGCTTTTCTCCCCTCTATATACTTTTTCTGTCCCTGTTCCTATATTTCCAAGTTGGCATTTACACTCTAGAACTATGGAACAGTGAATTTTAACAGATTCACTTTGAGACAGTTAGGGCCAACATTGCGCAGTCTTGTTCTTTAATATCTAAAAGGGGGTTTGTTAGGCAGTTGTAAGATCTAAAATACAGGTCTTACATATGACCTCAGTGTGACGCTGTGACCTGTGACGCAATGAGCACCACCTGGCGACAGGGAAATGGGCAGTGCCAAAAGAGTTTCAAATGAGTCCACGTTCCACTGAGAGGTGCGAGAAGAGTCCAAACGCTGACGGAGAGACACTCTCGGGCTTAGGGAGGAGAAGAAGAGGAGGAGAGGAAGAGGAGGGTGAGTCAGACACTGCCTTCCCTGTACATTCAGCAGGCCATCCACCATCTTGACCCACTTTGCCACTCCGAATACGCCAGAGAGAGTGTGTGGGTGTGTGCTACTGTACAAGGGGAACATGGGGACACCCTGCAGTGAACCCACACCATCGAAATACACAACCTAAATCTGCCATAAGGAGATACACAACAAAAGAAAGGATAAAAGAGGAGACTTCACAGCCTGGAAACACACATACACACACACACACACACACACACACACACACACACACACACACTCTCTCTCTCTCTCTCTCTGCTAAGTCAACCCCCCAACACGACACTGCTGCTAGCCTGATGTAAAGGATTAACTGAGCGGCAGCAGAGCTTCACCATCTAGTCATCTATTAGCCACTGCACCCCACTGCCAGCTAATGGCAACCTGATCTCCCATAGTCTCCCAGTCATAGCACAGAATCACAAAGTCATTTCAAAGCACAAGCTTCTGTTGAGACACTTTTGGGCTATATTTTTTACCTCTGTACTAATACAGGGATCCGACTGTGATTTGGATATGTTAATCCGGTTCATTTGAAAGGGTTCAGTTTGGGTTGTTGCTGACACAGCAGATCGGTGCAATAAGCTAGCTTGGAGCTAACTCATCGATAGTCAAACACTGTTGGGTGAGAGGCTGAGTCTGCCAGGCTGTGTAGAAAACAGCACCCTATTCCCTACATATTCCACAACTTTTAAGTGTGCCATTTGGGACATAGCCTCTGTTCTGCTGTAGGGGCTTGATCTCCCTCCTAGATAGAGACACAAGAAGGAACACTTCAGTCAGATGGGAGTCTCTCTCTCTATTCTTGTTATGCAGGTGAATGAGGACCCAAAAGCGACTTAACGAAAACAGAGTCTTTATTCCAGTCTTAGACAAAAGCGATAATCCTGGATATTATCTAGGTGAAAGCAAAAACAGGAAAACTGAAATCCACTCGTCAGTAGAGAGGAATGACTGGAGACGCGACCACAGACTGCAGGTCGCTTCGGGAAGGCACCGGCCGTAGCTGACATTGACACCTGCTCACACGCAGCATCTGAAGAAGGTAAAACACGACAGGGCGGAACAAGGACACAGAACAGCGAACATCATACAAGGATCCGACAAGGACAGAAGCGGAAAACAGAGGGAGAAATAGGGACTCTAATCAGAGGGCAAAATAGGGGACAGGTGTGAAAAGAGAAAATGAGGTAGTTAGGAGAATGAGGAACAGCTGGGAGCAGGAACGGAACGATAGAGAGAGAGAGCGAGAGAGGGAGAGAGGGATAGAAAGAGGGAAAGAACCTAATAAGACCAGCAGTGGGAAACGAATAGAAGGGAAGCACAGAGACAAGACATGATAATCAATGACAAAACATGACAATTCTATTGGAGGAAAAGACCCCCGTCTTCTCTCTCTCTCTCTCTCTCTCTCTCTCTCTCTCTCTCTCTCTCTCTCTCTCTCTCTCTCTCTCTCTCTCTCTCTCTCTCTCTCTCTCTCTCTCTCTCTCTCTCTCTCTCTCTCTCTCTCTCTCTCTCTCTCTCTCTCTCTCTCTCTCTCTCTCTCTCTCTCTCTCTCTCTCTCTCTCTCTCTCTCTCTCTCTCATCATTAAAGACTTGAGGAAGTTGGAATACCTTATTGCCTAATCAAGACTAATGGGTTATTATTCTCTCTTGGTCCGTTTCTGTTGTTGCTGTACTTGACCTTGGTAAAACCCGTAACATTTATAATTCAAATTACAGGGTCTACCAAGATCATTTAGTCAAGATTAAATCACATTTCCAGAGGAAGGAACTGCCCAACATCATGACGACTGAGGGCCTTTACGTTACTATGGCAACGGGCCTTCAAAAACCACAAACACCAAACGCCTTAATAATGACCTAGCTGCCATTTTGCACAAGGCTGTTGAATTCCTGTGTCACTGTGTCTCAGAGGAGAGGAGGTCCCTGTTCCAGGTGTCACATGCCACTGTGACATTCCCCATCTGTTCCTCACACGCAGTGCTAACATGCCTGACATGTCCGGCCATAAAAACATCCTGCACCTGAGGACATACTAGCTAGTTAGCAGTTAGTTTTTACTCCAGAGCTAACATTCCAACCTCTGAAAGGGTGCTAGCTAAGCCTGGTACCAGATCTGTTTGTTCTTTTGCCAACTTTATCGTTATTGTCAAGCCAAACATGCATGACAATTACATTTGTCAAGAGAGCAGAAACGGACTGACACCCGGGCTAGATGTTAGCTAGTTAGGTCAAACCCAACCACTGACATTCTGATTCTAGTGATAGAAATGACATGCCGACTGGACTGACATCACTTATAATGTTCTCTTTGAAGTTAGAACACAAAGTCCTGAACACAGTATTGATGTCGCAAATGTGAATGTGTTGTCTTGGGTGAAGAGACCTTCACGGTTGAAAAGCTATGTGTCTCAGTATGTGAACTGAAGGCATTAATTCACTTTTGGGGGGAGCAATATTGGGTAGTGGAGTTTTTTGTTTGGTTCTTAATGCCTTGGAACAGATTGTTCAAGCACCACGTAACATTTTGGCTGTGTATTGCCCGTTTTTGGAGTGCAAATTTCAATTTGAAGGAATTGCTAGTCGTCATGAACATAATAAAACACTTGGGAACAGTAATACGGATTTCTCCATATAATTCATGCTTTACCTAGCAGTGCTAACCTTTATATGCAGCCTACATATTGCAGAAAAATGTATTTCCTGCCAAAGGCAAAGTGTTCATCTATGAAAGAAACTATTGAAGTCTGGAAGAAATTATAGGCTATATCACACAGGTGATGTAAGGGATTCTTTGGAAAATTGGACAGACATCTACTGTGAAATACACACATGTAGACGCCTAGACGGCTACGCTAGATACAGGATGGAGCTGCGTTGATAAAGGCAAAAATAAAGGATCAACCTATTTCTCTGGCACGATTTGTGTCTGCCTATGTCTGGTTCATAAAACACACAGGCTGTGAGAATGGGTTAGATATATCAGGGTTATTTATAATAAGTTATTTATAATGCTCTCTGAAGAACGGTGTGTACGTGTTTACTCATGTGTGTGTGTGCATATTAGCCAATCCTAATGAAATCTGTCTGAATATGTTCTGTTCTGAGCCGTTACCAAACCCTCTCTCCACTTCTAGACACTTACTTAATGGGTACACTTACTTACGCAACTTGAAATAAATAAAAGCATTGGCATTTTTGTTTTTGTTTTTCATTACAATAGCTTCTATTCCAGGGGTAAGACCTTGAGATATAAAGACGAAATTGACTGTAGCACTAGGATATCAAAAGGCCATCCAGAGACCATTTTCGCCATGAAACACTGTATTGTCTTCAATTACCTGATGATTATTGCAGATATCTCCCTTGTGACACACACACAGCCTCGAATTGAAAGCTGAAAGAACATGATCAAATGCCCTCGTAAAGTTGACTTTTGTTACAGTAACTGCAGAGGTATGAGGATATATTACAGTGAGTTCCCTCTGGAGAAAGGAACGACAGCAATAGTATATTTTCTATGATTGCCCATATATCTGTGATGTGATTCAGGAAACTCGGTGTGAAATCAAAAATGACTCAGAATGAACTGTCTAGACACCCAAGACTTTGAAATGTGAAATTGGACTGGAGAAAACATTGCGTCACTACTGTGCAGTACATTGAGTACAGCACAATCAAATCAGAAGGTTATCCACCACAATGGCTCTTGCTTTTCAATCAACCAATCAAATGTATTTATAAAGCTCTTTTTACATCAGATGTCACAAAGTGCTATACAGAAAACAAGCCTAGAACCCCAATCAGCAAGCAATGCAGATGTAGAAGCTTTTGTTAAAAGCTATTAAAACCTTCCCCAACCAGAAACCGTGGATTGATGGCAGCATTCGCGCAAAACTGAAAGCACGAACCACTGCTTTTAATCAGGGCAAGGTGACCGGAAACATGACCGAATACAAACAGTGTAGCTATTCCCTCCGCAAGGCAATCAAACAAGCTAAGCGTCAGTATAGAGACAAAGTAGAGTCGCAATTCAACGGCTCAGACACGAGAGGTATGTGGCAGGGTCTACAGTCAATCACGGACTACAAAAAGAAAACCAAACACGTCACGGACCACGTTGTCTTGCCCACATACTTTCGAAACAATTTCTTTGGGGCCACCATTGTTCCTGTTCCCAAGAAAGCTAACGTAACTGAGCTAAATGACTATCTCCCCATAGAGCTCACTTCTGTCATCATGAAGTGCTTTGAGAGACTAGTCAAGGACCATATCACCTCCACCCTACCTGATACATAGAGCCACTCCAATTTGCTTACCGCCCCAATAGGTCCACAGACGACGCAATCGCAATTACATTGCACACTGCCGTAACCCATCTGAACTAGAGGTTGACCGATTAATCGGAATGGCCGATTAATTAGAGCAGATTTCAGGTTTTCATAACAATTGGAAATCTGTATTTTTGGGCGCCGATTTGCCGATTTTTAAAAATTTTAATTGTAATTTTTATACCTTTATTTAACTAGGTAAGTAAGTTATGAACACATTCTTATTTTCACTGACGGCCTAGGAACGGTGGGTAAACTGCCTTGTTCCGGGACAGAACGACAGATTTTCACCTTGTCAGCTCGGGGGAACCAATCTTGCAACATTACAGTTAACTAGCCCAACCCAATAACGACCTGCCTCGCTCTCATTGCACTCCACAAGGAGACTGCCTGTTACAAAAATGTACTAAGTCAAGGTAAGTTGCTAGCTAGCATTAAACTTATCTTATAAAAAACAATCAATCATAATCACTAGTTAACTACACATGGTTGATGATATTACTAGATATTATCTAGCGTGTCCTGCGTTGCATATAATCTGACTGAGCATACAAGCATACAAGTATCTAAGTATCTGACTGAGCAGTGGTAGGCAGAAGCAGGCGTGGAAACATGAATTCAAACAGCACTTTCGAGCGTTTTGCCAACAGCTCTCCGTTGTGCGTCAAGCATTGCGCTGTTTATGACTTCAAGCCTATCAACTCCCGAGATAAGGCTTGTGTAACCGAAGTGAAATGGCTAGCTAGTTAGCGCACGCTAATTGTCATTATGTTGCTGGTTCGAGCCCAGGGAGGAGCAAGGAGAGGCACGGAAGCTATACTGTTACACTGGCAATACTAAAGTGCCTATAAGAACATCCAATAGTCAAAGGTTAATGAAATACAAATGGTATAGAGGGAAATAGTCCTATAATTCATAGAATAACTACAACCTAAAACTTCTTACCTGGGAATATTGAAGACTCATGTTAAAAGGAATCACCAGCTTTCATATGTTCTCATGTTCTGAGCAAGGAACTGAAACATTAGCTTTCTTACATAGCACATATTGTACTTTTACTTTATTCTCCAACACTTTGTTTTTGCATTATTTAAACCAAATTGAACATGTTTCATTATTTACTTGAGGCTAAATGGATTTTATGGATGTATTATATTAAGTTAAAATAAGTGTTCATTCAGTATTGTTGTAATTGTCGTTATTACAAATAAATAAAAAATAATAATAAAATCGGCGGATTAATCAGTATCGGCTTTTTTGGTCCTCCCATAATTGATATCGGTATCGGGTTTGAAAAAATCATAATTGGTCGACCTCTAATCTGAACAAGAGGAAAACCTATGTAAGAATGCTGTTCATCGACTACAGCTCAGCTTTAACCCTGGGTCTCGACCACGCCCTGTGCAACCCTGTGCAACTGGGTCCTGGACTTCCTGACGGGCCGCCACCAGGTGGTGAGGGTAGGAAACATTTCCACCCCGCTGATCCTCAACACTGGGGCCCCACAAGGGTGCGTTCTCAGCCCTCTCACATGACTGCGTGGCCATGTGTAACGGATGTGAAACGGCTAGCTAGTTAGCGGTGGTGCACGCTAAATAGCGTTTCAATCGGTGATGTCACTTGCTCTGAAACCTTGAAGTAGTGGTTCCCCTTGCTCTGAAAGGGCCGCGGCTTTTGTGGAGTGATGGGTAACAATGCTTCGTGGGTGACTGTTGTTGATGTGTGCAGAGGGTCCCTGGTTCGTGCCTGGGTATGGGCGAGGGGACGGTCTAAAGTTATACTGTTACACATGCACGCCTCCAACTCAATCATTAAGTTTGCAGACGACACATTGTTAGGCTCGATTACCAACAACAACGAGACGGCCTACAGGGAGGAGGTGAGGGCCCTCGGAGAGTGGTGTAAGTAAAATAACCTCACACTCAATGTCAACAAAACAAAGGAGATGATTGTAGACTTCAGGAAACAGCATCACATCCACATCAACAGGACAGTAGGACAGTAGTGGAGAAGGTAGAAAGTTTTAAGTTCCTCGGCGTACACATCACGGACAAACTGAAATGGTCCACCCACACAGACAGCGTGGTGAAGTGCCTCTTCAACCTCAGGAGGCTGAAGAAATTCGGCTTGTCACCTAAAACACTCACAAGCTTTTACAGATGCACAATCGAGAGCATCCTGTCGGACTGTATCAACTTCTCCGCCCACAACCGTAAGGCTCTCCAGAGGGTAGCGAGGTCTGCACAACGCATCACCAGGGGCAAACTACCTGCCCTCCAGGACAACTACACCATCCGATGTCACAGGAAGGCCAAAAAGATCATCAAGGACAACAACCATCCGAGCCACTGCCTGTTCACCCTGCTGCCTGTTCACCTCGCTATCATCCAGAACATGAGGTCAGTACAGGTGCATCAAAGCTGGGACCGAGAGACTGAAAAACAGCTTCTATCTCAAGGCCATCAGACTGTTAAACAGCCACCACTAACATTGAATGACTGCTGCCAACATACTTGACTGACTCAAATCTCTAGCCACTTTAATAATTAAAAATTGGATGTAATAAATGTATCACTAGCCACTTTAAACAATGCCACTTTATATAATGTTTACATACCCTACATTACTCATCTCATATGTATATACTGTACTCTATATCATCTACTGCGTCTTGCCTATGCCGTTCGGCCATCGCTCATCCATATATTTTTATGTACATATTCTTATTCATTCCTTTCCACTTGTGTGTATAGGGTAGTTGTTGTGAAATTGTTAGATTACTTGTTAGATATTACTGCATGGTCGGAACTAGAAGCACAAGCATTTCGCTATACTCGAATTAACATCTGCTAACCATGTGTATGTGACAAATAACATTTTGATTTCATTTGATTTGTGGACAATTTATGTTGTTCTGTATTGCATAGAGCACTATTACTCAATTCAATATCATCATACACAAAGACCCATGGGTGGTCACACACACATACACAAACTCACACACGCATGCACACACACACATGCAGGTACACACATCAGACATGAGTGTAGCATGGTTTGGCAGGACAGCTATGGAGAGCTTTCCTCAAGGGAAAGCTGAGTGAACAGAGCTCTGTTTTGCATGTTAAGCTGAGATAACTCGGCTCATTTGGGAGGATTTGCCTTGGATGAAAAAGACAAAGACGGTGCTTCGCCAAAACAGAAACACACACACAGACAGACATGGTACAACATTTTCACATGCAAAGTCTGAAGTTCAACAGAGTGCAGTGAAGCAAGACGCAGTTGTTTAGTTATAAACCTGCTAAAGGATAGGCCTCTATCAGCCGCCTGAGGGAAAACCATGTACCTAAAGACAGGTGGTCCACAAATATCCCTGGCACAAAGGGTGTGTTTGCCATGTCTGGGAATGCGCATGTGTGCATTTCTGTGCTGGAATGTTGTGCATGTGTGTTTTCATATATGCGTGTGTGTATGTCTGTATAGTGCCAGCCGGTAGTGATGGGATAAAATAAATCTATACAGTTACATATGATAATATTATATACACACAAAAAATATATATACATTTTCGCTAAATAGCATTAGCTATCGCTAGTCTGCTATACCTGCACCAAAAGGTCAGTGTTTTTCATCCTACAGCTTGTTCTCCATCTTCTTTTTAAATAGTGAGCCAACATGTTTTCAGCACTTTTATTTACATGGCTGATCAAAACAAATTGTCTCATGCTCTCGTCTCTCTACAGGAGATATACAGTGCATTCGGAAAGTATTCAGGCCCCTTGACTTTTTCCACATTTTGTTACGTTACAGCCTTATTATAAAATGGATTACATATTTTCTTTCATCAATCCATACACAATACCCCATAATGACAAAGCAAAAACCTTTTTTATTTTTATTTTTGCAAATAAAAAAATTTAAAAGGAAAAATGCATTTACATAAGTATTCAGACCCTTACTCAGTACTTTGTTGAAGCAGCTTTGGCAGCGATTACAACCTCAAATCTTCTTGGGTATGATGCTACAAGCTTTGCACACCTGTATTTGGGGAGTTTCTCCCATTCTTCTCTGCAGATCCTATCAAGCTCTGTCAGGTTGGATGGGGAGCATTGTTGCACAGCTATTTTCGGGTCTCTCCAGTGATGTTCGATCAGGTTCAAGTCCACTCAAGGACATTCAGAGATGTTTTTATTTCATTTTTATTTCTCCCTTTTCTCCCCAATCTACCCCTTTTTCTCCCGAACAGTCTTGTCTCATCGCTGAGGTAAAGGTCGAGAGCCATGCATCCTCCGAAACACAGCACTGCCAAGCCACACTGCTTCTTGACACACCGCTCGCTTAACCCGGAAGCCAGTGTCACCAATGTGTAGGAGGAAACACAGTCCAACTGGCAACCAAAGTCAGCTTGCAGGCGCCCGGCCCGCCACAAGGAGTTGCTAGAGCGAGATGGGACATGAAAATCCTGGCCGGCCAAACCCTCCCCTAACCTGAACGACACTGGGAAAATTGTGCGCCGCCTCATGTGTCTCCCTGTCACAGCCGGTGGTGACACAGCCTAGGATCAAACCCGGGTCTGTGGTGCGATGCAGTGCCCTAGGTCGCTGCGCCACTCAGGGAGCGCCGACATTCAGAGGCTTGTGAAGCCACTCATCCGTTTTCTTGGCTGTGTGCTTCGAGTCGTTGCCCTGTTAGAAGGTGGACCTGAGATTCTGAGCCCTCTGGAGCAGGTTTTCATCAAGAATCTCTCTGTACTTTGCTTCGTTCATCTTTCCCTCAATCCTGAGTAGTCTCCCAATCCCTGCCGCTGAAAAACATCCCCATTTCCTACAGACGTGACACTTGTAATTTTTCATTTAATCCATTTTGGAATAATGCTGTAACGTAACAGAATGTGGAAAAAGTCAAAGGGTCTGAAGATTTGGAATATCAAATCGCAATAAAATCACAGTATCGAATCGCAATACATATAGAATTGTAAGAATCGTGAGAATTGCAATACATAACGTATCAGCACCTAAGTATCATGATAATATCGTATCGTGAGGTCCCAGGCAATTCCCAGGCCTACCAGCCAGCAGTAGGGTGACACAATTTTAAATACCCAAATGCGGGACAACGCAAATATTTTGTGTGACATTCATGGGACAGTGTAGCCTACATGAACAAATCACACACACAAATCGTAGTAGACACACATTGTCTACAACTATTTAACGAGAGACCCATGTTTGTCTTGTGGGTCTCAAAACACTTTTAAAACGTGATTGTGGGAAGAAGTAGCACCAAATGTGTTGAATGCGCAACTAATATATTTCAGTCTAATACGGCTATTTACATACTTTTGTTGCTCTTCGTTAGAAGCACACTTTTTGTAAGTACAGTAGTAACCACAGTTTCATACTGTACTGTCTTTGATGTACCTGTCATCTCCAAGTTTAGCTGGAATTTAGCCTGAAAGGATTTGACAAATGTGATTAGTTGATGATATGACATTGCCCCCCCCCCTCGTCTTACGCTGCGCAGAATATCAGCTCTCAACAAGCTATTAACATCACCAGTATAGCATTCTTTTGATATAATATCTTGTCATAAGCGGAACGTGATTGCAAAAGAGACACTGAAATATAAGACAAATTAGTGTAAATTAGTGACTACGTCTACGCCTCTATGTCTAGCAGCAATGCATCTTGGGTATCCAGGTAGAGCTGCAGCATCTGGCCCAGCCTCATGAAGAAAAAACACCCGCTTAAACTGCTTTGCTAACTTAGATAAGGCAACAATGCCCTTTTACCGTTCATCACCAGCCCAGTGTAGTGCATGACTGAGGACATTTAAAGGTGAGCATGCTACTACTGCTAAACATAGAGCATAGCCTAACTGATAGCTCGTGTCTGTTATACAGCAGTGAGGCTAGCAGTTAAATGCATGTCTGACAGTAATAAACTCAACCAGCCACCCAACCACAGCCTAAATGTCACCACTCAGCATGTTTCACTATTGAAGACTCGTTTAAAGGAAAACTCCACTCCGAAACGACATTTTGGTATTGTCATGTCAACAGTCAAGTTTTCAAGATATTGGACTTCCAAGAAACAAAGTGTCACCGGGCCACATCATCACATTGTATTTTGCATCATAATGATGATGTGGCCGGTGACACTGCTTCTTGGAAGTCAAATAACTTGAAAACTTGACTGCTGACATTGGACTAACAGTGGACTAATGGATTCCTCCATTGGTATTTTATTAAGATCCCCATTAGCTGTTGAGAAAGCAGGGGCTACTCTTCCTGGAGTCCACACAAAACATGAAACATGACATAACAGAGAACATTAATAGACAAGAACAGCTTAAAGACAGAACTACACTGAACAATAATATAAACGCAACATGTAGCAATTTCAAAGATCTTATTAAGTTGCGGTTTATATGACGAAATCAGTCAATTGAAATAAATTCATTGGGCCCTAATCTATGGATTTCACATGACTGGGAATACAGATATGCATCTGTTGGTCACAGATACCTTTTTAAAAATGGGCCTCACAATTTCATCACAGTATTTCTGTGCATTCAAATTTCCATTGATAAAATGCAATTGTGTTCATTGTCCGTAGCTTATGCCTGCCCATACCATAACCCCACCATGGGGCACTCTGTTTACAAGGTTGACGTCAGCAAACCGCTCGCCCACACAACGCCATTCACGTGGTCTGCGGTTGTGAGGCCGGTTGGACGTACTGCCAAATTCCCGAAAATTACATTGGAGCCAGCTTACGGTAGAGAAATGAGACAATCAATTGTCTGGCGACAGCTCTGGTGGACATTCCTGCAATCAGCATGCCAATTGCACCTCAAAACTTGAGACATCTGTGGCATTGTGTTGTGTGACAAAACTGCACATTTTAGATTGGCCTTTTATTCTCCCCAGCACAAGGTGCACGTGTGTAATGATCATGCTTCTTGATATGTCACACCTGTCAGGTGGATGGATTATATTGGCAAAGGAGAAATGCTCATTAACAGGGGTGTAAACAAATTTCTGATATTTCTTTGAGAAATTAGCTTTTTGTGCGTATGGAACATTTTGGGAATGTTTTATTTCAGCTCATGAAACATGGGACCCAACACTTTAAATCCTTTGAAGGTCCAATGTAGCCATTTCTATCTCAATATAAAATCATTTCTGGGTAACAATGAAGTACCTTCGTATGATTGTTGTCAATTAAAATGGTCAAAACGAAACAAAAATAGCTTCTTAGCAAAGGGCAATTTCTTAAGCAAGAATTTTGCTCGGACTGTCTGGGAGTGGCATGAGTGGGCAGGGGAAAATTGAACATTTGCTGTTATTGGCAGAGAGGTTTTCTTATTGCTGTTTTAGGCAGAGAGGCTTTCTTATTGGTCTATTAACTAATTTACCGCATAGTGATGTCACAATGGAAGGCTAAAACTATGTCCCCCCAAAACAGGCTGAAATTACAGGCGGTCTTTTCAAATAGCTCTTACACTAAAAGGGCATTATCATCATTTTCACAATTTCACAGTATTATTCCAACCTAATAGTGTGGATATATATATAAAACACAGAAAAAAAATCTAATTTTTACTGCACTGTGCCTTTAAGGCAGCAACCTGCACTGATCTGCATGGTCTTTACGAGTGAAGGATTGCACTGCATGGTACATACATGAAACTAATTAATAAGCCATGGTGATGCAAGATGTTTTTTAAAATCACAACCCTGATACAGTATGATGAGGAAAAACGGTGTCAGAAATAGAGATTTTAGAGCTATATTTTGAAAGGTATATAATTTAGATGAATCGAATTAATTAATGTTTAATAAATCAAAATATATATTATAAAGTATTTAAGGTCTTTGGCAGTACACTCACACGATGATGTTGGATTGGCTGTATTTCCATAGTGGCAATGGTAACACTAATGATCTATCACTGAAATCAACTAAACTCCAATGGACATCAATGGTACAACAGGAAAGAAATGACATACAGTATATTCAATGCAAATAATATCACAAAGAAATCCATTGAAACTGCTAAAACCCCCTTTTACAAATGACAGGCTTCGCCCAGCCAATCAGCGGCAGATATTTGATGGATGGGGTCATCTAGAAGGCACATGCCATTCCGTCTATCCATTAAAGCCTCCACTAAGACAGTTGGCAGAGGAAATGTCACAGGGCCATGCCACATTGCAGGCTTAATTGCCAGTGTGTGTGAAAGCCCGGGCTCAGGCGTAACACCAGTGAGATCACTATTGATCTAGTCTCTACCAACCGCTGTAGTCTCCTGACCAGCCCACTCCTATTCGTGTGTGTGTGTGTGTGTGTGTGTGTGTGTGTGTGTGTGTGTGTGTGTGTGTGTGTGTGTGTGTGTGTGTGTGTGTGTGTGTGTGTGTGTGTGTGTGTGTGTGTGTGTGTGTGTGTGTGTGTGTGTGTGTGTGTGTGTGTGTGTGTGTGTACCTGCCTACGCTCATGAATGCCCATTGGAGACACATAGTCCACGCACACGTGGACACAGGCAACACACACACTGTACACGACACACATGTGTAAACACATCATCATCACTGACAGAGGCACACACAGTTCTACACTGATCCCCTGCAGAACATGCTTCTAAATGCATGACACTTGCACATTTGCACTCATGTACCATGACCGTAGACACATTTTCTCTATCTATCTACTGGCTGGCGGAGGAAGCCTGAGCCAGAGAGCCTAAGTGGAAACACAACTCCCACCAATCACCTACACTTCAGAGTCCAGGCATATTATTGTATTGTCAAGTGTCTTTATATCAATGATCATCCTGTGTTATTTTTTACTGTGTGTACACTAGTCTAAATTGGTATTTCAAGGGTATTTTGAGTAAATCAGAGTAGCATTTAGAAGAAGTAAAAATGACTATGTCCTAGGGGCCTCTCAGGGGTGCACATTTTGGCTTTGCCCTATAGCACTACACAGCTGCTGATTTGAAGAATCAACTCATCATCAAGCTTTGATTATTTGAATCAGCTGTGTGGTGCTAGGTCAAAAAAACTCAAACGTGCACCACTGAGAGGCCCCAGAAACCCTGCTCTATGTAAACATGACTAGTTACTTTGGGCCTAGATTACTACAGTATAACAAAAGATGGGCCTGACTTTTCCCCTTAACTTTGACCCTGCTGGGCCTACACAGCCCTGGCACACTGATCCATCCAGACACAGTCAGAGGGTGTGATTTGGCCACAGCCCCAGTTCACAGGGCCATGTTAGGAGGATAGGGACTCTCTAGTGACTCCAGTAGCTCCAGATTGATCCTGCAACATGGCTGCTGATGACGCAGGCCTCGTTCCAACAACACGATGAGTTCATACTGTCCCTGACTAACTGCTTGACTGACGTACACTAGGCTAGCATAGCATATTGTAATGAACTGATAAAGGGTCCAATCACCAACTTGGGTCTATTGTGGGGAAAATGTCATAGGATCAAAGAGGATAGAAGCCATTCACCCCTGTACAGACTGCCTAGGGCCTTTAGCTTGGTAAAGGGGATATTGATCAGCTTGCCTCTCCCTCGACCAATGGCGGAAACAGATTGAATTATCCGAGGGATTCACAGGCCGTTCATCCCAGTTGGTCATTGATAATCACTCCCTGAGGACGGCGAGGCTAGCTAGCGGTCAACGCTAACTGGAAATGATCCTAAAGCATAGCCCTCCGTTACAGAAGAAACTGATGTCTGCTAACCACGAGATCTCTGAAAGCCGGCAAACACAGTCAGTAAAGAGCTACTCAGCTGTTTCAATGGGTTCCTGTGTGGCTCAGGTGGTAGTGCCTGTCGCTTGCAATGCCAGAGTTGTCGGATAAAAACCTCTTATCTCCGAAACAACAACAAAAAATCTGGAAATTACAAATAAACGACCATATTGTCCAATTAATGGACATACAATTACTCAATTTCAGAAGCTATTTTAAATACAGTTTCTTAGTCCTAGAGTCATAAAATGTTGAGAGTACATTGATGGGAATGTATTGCTTTCTATACGTGTTAAAAGTAAACAAACCAAAATTGAAAAGGGACAAAAAGTTATGTTACGAGGTTTTCCTCTGACAGCGACGAGATACTACAGTGAAAGCTTCCCTCAACATATGATATCAACCAACGTCTATCATTCAAATACCACAGAGCAATCCGTCCCGCAGCAGATCCAGTACATCATCACGAGCAGCCAGCCCAGTAGAATGACCGAACACATATGGAAGCCAGCCGTGACCACGTAGTTTGAACACTTTCCCATTTCCCACCCATTCCAATTCAAACCGTTCCATCAACAGCCGTCTCTAACATTCACCCATCATTCCACCAACATACAGGTCCCATGAAAATGAATTGGGCAGAGAAGACAGATAGTTTGACCTGTCCAAGACGGAATATGTCACTTTGTTATTTTCTGTCCCCAGTACACCTCTCGGGGTGAGTTTACAAGACAGTGTTGATGAGAACAGAGGACTGCTACATATTCCTGCCTCATTTCACAGACAAACTCCAACCCTCTTCTCGTCAGCAGTGCAAACAGGAGAGCCCTTACTGTGCCCAGTATTGACTAATGGTCTACCAAATCAAATCAAATTTTATTTGTCACATACACATGGTTAGCAGATGTTAGTGTGAGTGTAGCGAAATGCTTGTGTTTCTAGTTCCGACAATGCAGTAATAACCAACAAGTAATCTAGCTAACAATTCCAAAACTACTACCTTATAGACACAAGTGTAAGGGGATAAAGAATATGTACATAAGATATATGAATGAGTGATGGTACAGAGCGGCATAGGCAAGATACAGTAGATGGTATTGAGTGCAGTATATACATATGAGATGAGTATGTAAACAAAGTGGCATAGTTAAAGTGGCTAGTGATACATGTATTACATAAGGATGCAGTAGATGATATAGAGTACAGTATATACGTATACATATGAGATGAATAATGTAGGGTATGTAAACATTATATTAGGAAGTATTGTTTAAAGTGGCTAGTGATATATTTTACATAATTTCCCATCAATTCCCATTATTAAAGTGGCTGGAGTTGAGTCAGTGTGTTAGCATGCAGCCACTCAATGTTAGTGGTGGCTGTTTAACAGTCTGATGGCCTTGAGATAGAAGCTGTTTTTCAGTCTCTCGGTCCCAGCTTTGATGCACCAGTACTGACATCGCCTTCTGGATGATAGCGGGGTGAACAGACAGTGGCTCGGGTGGTTGTTGTCCTTGATGATCTTTATGGCCTTCCTGTGACATCGGGTGGTGTAGGTGTCCTGGAGGGCAGGTAGTTTGCCCCCGGTGATGCGTTGTGCAGACCTCACTACCCTCTGGAGAGCCTTACGGTTGTGGGCGGAGCAGTTGCCGTACCAGGAGGTGATACAGCCCGACATGATGCTCTCGATTGTGCATCTGTAGAAGTTTGTGAGTGCTTTTGGTGACAAGCCGAATTTCTTCAGCCTCCTGAGGTTGAAGAGGCGCTGCTGCGCCTTCTTCACGATGCTGTCTGTGTGAGTGAACCAATTCAGTTTGTCTGTGATGTGTATGCTGAGGAACTTAAAACTTGCTACCCTCTCCACTACTGTTCCATCGATGTGGATAGGGGGGTGTTCCCTCTGCTGTTTCCTGAAGTCCACAATCATCTCCTTAGTTTTGTTGACATTGAGTGTGAGGTTATTTACCTGACACCACACTCAGAGGGCCCTCACCTCCTCCCTGTAGGCCGTCTCGTCGTTGTTGGTAATCAAGCCTACCACTGTTGTGTCGTCCGCAAACTTGATGATTGAGTTGGAGGCGTGCGTGGCCACGCAGTCGTGGGTGAACAGGGAGTACAGGAGAGGGCTCAGAACGCACCCTTGTGGGGCCCCAGTGTTGAGGATCAGTGGGGTGGAGATGTTGTTGCCTACCCTCACCACCTGGGGGCGGCCCGTCAGGAAGTCCAGTACCCAGTTGCACAGGGCGGGGTCGAGACCCAGGGTCTTGAGCTTGATGACGAGCTTGGAGGGCACTATGGTGTTAAATTCCGAGCTGTAGTCGATTTACAGCATTCTCACATAGGTATTCCTCTTGTCCAGATGGGTTAGGGCAGTGTGCATTGTGGTTGAGATTGCATCGTCTGTGGACCTATTTGGGCGGTAAGCAAATTGCAGTGGGTCTAGGGTGTCAGGTAGGGTGGAGGTGATATGGTCCTTGACTAGTCTCTCAAAGCACTTCATGATGACAGAAGTGAGTGCTACGGGGCGGGGCGGTAGTCGTTTAGCTCAGTTACCTTAGCTTTCATGGGAACAGGAACAATGGTGGCCCTCTTGAAGCATGTGGGAACAACAGACGGGTATAGGGATTGATTGAATATGTCCGTAAACACACCAGCCAGCTGGTCTGTGCATGCTCTGAGGGCGCGGCTGGGGATGCCTCTATACTGACGCTTAGCTTGTTTGATTGCCTTGCGGAGGGAATAGTTACACTGTTTGTATTCGGTCATGTTTCCAGTCACCTTGCCCTGATTAAAAGCAGTGGTTCGCGCTTTCAGTTTCACGCGAATGCTGCCATCAATCCACGGTTTCTGGTTTGGGAATGTTTTAATTGTTGCTATGGGAACGGCATCTTCAACGCACGTTCTAATGAACTCGCACACCGAATCAGCGTATTTGTCAATGTTGTCGTCTGACGCAATACGGAACATATCCCAGTCCACGTGATGGAAGCAGTCTTGGAGTGTGGAATCAGATTGGTCGGAGCAGCGTTGAACAGACCTCAGCGCGGGAGCTTCTTGTTTTAGTTTCTGTCTGTATGCAGGGATCAACAAAATGGAGTCGTGGTCAGCTTTTCCGAAAGGAGGGCGGAGCAGGGCCTTATATGCGTTGCGGAAGTTGTAATAGCAATGATCCAAGGTTTTTCCAGCCCTGGTTGCGCAATTGATATGCTGATAAAATTTAGGGAGTCTTGTTTTCAGATTAGCCTTGTTAAAATCCCCAGCTACAATGAATGCAGCCTCCGGATATATGGATTCCAGTTTGCAAAGAGTCAAATAAAGTTTGTTCAGAGCCATCGATGTGTCTGCTTGGGGGGGAATATATACGGCTGTGATTATAATCGAAGAGAATTCCCTTGGTAGATAATGCAAAAAACAATTCCGGAGTTCTAAATTGAGCAGCTGCTGAAAAATGAGCTCCTGTATTTATTGAGATTTAAATGTTTTTTTTAGAGTGAAGTACATCGAAAAAATCAAGAGAAAACTGCAAGACTCAATAGAAGACAAAACAAGGAACAAACTAAACAAGACAGGCTTTTGAAAAATTAACTATTTTTTTTCATAAAATTGTACAGTTATCTTAGCTAGGTGAATTGCTAGCAGAATTGTTTACTTGTTGCTAAGCAGTTGCTAGGGACTCTCCTGGAAGAAGCTAGCTAGCTTACAAAGAATAACAACAAAAAATATCTAGTTAACAGAAGAAAGGAAGACAAAATAAGGACAAAAGAAGGACAGAAGAAAAGGAAAAGAAAGAGGACAACAAAGTGAAACAGTCAGCACTTCTATTGCAACTTCGTATTTCGTCGTCCTAACGTAGTCTACACTGCTATCTGCCCAGCAGCTAGCCAGCTAGCAAACGTCCACCGTCTACCGAATAGCAGCACTGTAGAAACTATTACACTCAACTGAACGACTTGATTAGTGTAGTGTTAGCTAGCTACATAGTTGTCTTTGCTGTCTTCGTATCCAAGATAATTGTGTAGTTTAGAGCGTGTAGTCTTAGAGTGATTATCTTAATTTACCGAGGTTAGCTAGCCAGCTATTTGTCTTCCTTAACGTAGGAGACACTGCTAGCTAGCCAACAGCTAGCCAACGTCTACTGAATAGAACTTCCGCACTCAACAACCCGGTCGCATTCCGCTTCGCTCCACAGGTAGTATCACATTTTTCATTTCATTTCATTACAGCACAACGGTTTGATTTGTTTGATCGTAGCTAGCTACATAGCTAGCTACATAGCCGTCTGTGTATCAAAGATAATTGTGTAGTCTAGAGCGATTTTCTAGGTTAGCTAGCCAGCTATTGTCGTTCTTTTAACGCAACGTAACGTAATCAACACTGCTAGCTAGCCAGCTAGCCCCCGAATAGCAGCACTGTAGAAACTACTACACTCAACGGAACGACTTGATTAGTGTAGTGTCAACAACGCAGCCACTGTCAGCTAGCCTACAAAGTCAACAACGCAGCCACTGCCAGCTAGCCTACTTCAGCAGTACTGTATCATTTTTAATAATTTTAGTCAATAAGATTCTTGCTACGTAAGCTTAACTTTCTGAACATTCGAGACGTGTAGTCCACTTGTCATTCCAATCTCCTTTGCATTAGCGTAGCCTCTTCTGTAGCCTGTCAACTATGTGTCTGTCTATCCCTGTTCTCTCCTCTCTGCACAGACCATACAAACGCTCCACACCGCGTGGCCGCTGCCACCCTAATCTGGTGGTCCCAGCGCGCACGACCCACGTGGAGTTCCAGGTCTCCGGTAGCCTCTGGAACTGCCGATCTGCAGCCAACAAGGCAGAGTTCATCTCAGCCTATGCCTCCTTCCAGTCCCTCGACTTCTTGGCACTGACAGAAACATGGATCACCACAGATAACACTGCTACTCCTACTGCTCTCTCTTCGTCCGCCCACGTGTTCTCGCACACCCCGAGAGCTTCTGGTCAGCGGGGTGGTGGCATAGGGATCCTTATCTCTCCCATGTGGTCATTCTCTCTTTCTCCCCTTACCCATCTGTCTATCGCCTCCTTTGAATTTCATGCTGTCACAGTTACCAGCCCTTTCAAGCTTAACATCCTTATCATTTATCGCCCTCCAGGTCCCCTCGGAGAGTTCATCAATGAGCTTGATGCCTTGATAAGCTCCTTTCCTGAGGACGGCTCACCTCTCACAGTTCTGGGCGACTTTAACCTCCCCACGTCTACCTTTGACTCATTCCTCTCTGCCTCCTTCTTTCCACTCCTCTCCTCTTTTGACCTCACCCTCTCACCTTCCCCCCTACTCACAAGGCAGGCAATACGCTCGACCTCATCTTTACTAGATGCTGTTCTTCCACTAACCTCATTGCAACTCCCCTCCAAGTCTCCGACCACTACCTTGTATCCTTTTCCCTCTCGCTCTCATCCAACACTTCCCACACTGCCCCTACTCGGATGGTATCGCGCCGTCCCAACCTTCGCTCTCTCTCCCCCGCTACTCTCTCCTCTTCCATCCTATCATCTCTTCCCTCTGCTCAAACCTTCTCCAACCTATCTCCTGATTCTGCCTCCTCAACCCTCCTCTCCTCCCTTTCTGCATCCTTTGACTCTCTATGTCCCCTATCTTCCAGGCCGGCTCGGTCCTCCCCTCCCGCTCCGTGGCTTGACGACTCAATGCGAGCTCACAGAACAGGGCTCCGGAAGGCCGAGCGGAAATGGAGGAAAACTCGCCTCCCTGCGGACCTGGCATCCTTTCACTCCCTCCTCTCTACATTTTCCTCCTCTGTCTCTGCTGCTAAAGCCACTTTCTACCACTCTAAATTCCAAGCATTTGCCTCTAACCCTAGGAAGCTCTTTGCCACATTCTCCTCCCTCCTGAATCCTCCTCCCCCTCCCCCCCTCCTCCCTCTCTGCAGATGACTTCGTCAACCATTTTGAAAAGAAGATCGACGACATCCGATCCTCGTTTGCTAAGTCAAACAACACCGCTGGTTCTGCTCACACTGCCCTACCCTGTGCTCTGACCTCTTTCTCCCCTCTCTCTCCAGATGAAATCTCGCGTCTTGTGACGGCCGGCCGCCCAACAACCTGCCCGCTCGACCCTATCCCCTCCTCTCTTCTCCAGACCATTTCCGGAGACCTTCTCCCTTACCTCACCTCGCTCATCAACTTATCCCTGACCGCTGGCTACGTCCCTTCCGTCTTCAAGAGAGCGAGAGTTGCACCCCTTCTGAAAAAACCTACACTCGATCCCTCCGATGTCAACAACTACAGACCAGTATCCCTTCTTTCTTTTCTCTCCAAAACTCTTGAACGTGCCGTCCTTGGTCAGCTCTCCCGCTATCTCTCTCAGAATGACCTTCTTGATCCAAATCAGTCAGGTTTCAAGACTAGTCATTCAACTGAGACTGCTCTTCTCTGTATCACGGAGGCGCTCCGCACCGCTAAAGCTAACTCTCTCTCCTCTGCTCTCATCCTTCTAGACCTATCGGCTGCCTTCGATACAGTGAACCATCAGATCCTCCTCTCCACCCTCTCCGAGTTGGGCATCTCCGGCGCGGCCCACGCTTGGATTGCGTCCTACCTGACAGGTCGCTCCTACCAGGTGGCGTGGCGAGAATCTGTCTCCTCACCACGCACTCTCACCACTGGTGTCCCCCAGGGCTCTGTTCTAGGCCCTCTCCTATTCTCGCTATACACCAAGTCACTTGGCTCTGTCATAACCTCACATGGTCTCTCCTATCATTGCTATGCAGACGACACACAATTAATCTTCTCCTTTCCCCCTTCTGATGACCAGGTGGCGAATCGCATCTCTGCATGTCTGGCAGACATATCAGTGTGGATGACGGATCACTACCTCAAGCTGAACTTCGGCAAGACGGAGCTGCTCTTCCTCCCGGGGAAGGACTGCCTGTTCCATGATCTCGCCATCACGGTTGACAACTCCATTGTGTCCTCCTCCCAGAGCGCTAAGAACCTTGGCGTGATCCTGGACAACAAACTGTCGTTCTCAACTAACATCAAGGCGGTGGCCCGTTCCTGTAGGTTCATGCTCTACAACATCCGCAGAGTACGACCCTGCCTCACACAGGAAGCGGCGCAGGTCCTAATCCAGGCACTTGTCATCTCCCGTCTGGATTACTGCAACTCGCTGTTGGCTGGGCTCCCTGCCTGTGCCATTAAACCCCTACAACTCATCCAGAACGCCGCAGCCCGTCTAGTGTTCAACCTTCCCAAGTTCTCTCACGTCACCCCGCTCCTCCGCTCTCTCCACTGGCTTCCAGTTGAAGCTCGCATCCGCTACAAGACCATGGTGCTTGCCTACGGAGCTGTGAGGGGAATGGCACCTCAGTACCTCCAGGCTCTGATCAGGCCCTACACCCAAATAAGGGCACTGCGTTCATCCACCTCTGGCCTGCTCGCCTCCCTACCACTGAGGAAGTACAGTTCCCGCTCAGCTCAGTCAAAACTGTTCGCTGCTCTGGCTCCCCAATGGTGGAACAAACTCCCTCACGACGCCAGGACAGCGGAGTCAATCACCACCTTCCGGAGACACCTGAAACCCCACCTCTTTAAGGAATACCTAGGATAGGATAAAGTAATCCTTCTCACCCCCTTCCCCCCCTTAAAATATTTAGATGCACTATTGTAAAGTGGTTGTTCCACTGGATGTCATAAGGTGAATGCACCAATTTGTAAGTCGCTCTGGATAAGAGCGTCTGCTAAATGACTTAAATGTAAATGTAAAATGTAAATGTAATGCGGTCTACATTTGATTGTGAGGAATTCTAAATCAGGTGAACAGAAGGACTTGAGTACCTGTATGTTGTCATGATCACACCACGTCACGTTAACCATAAAGCATACGCCCCCGCCCCTCTTCTTACCAGAAAGATGTTTGTTTCTGTCGGCGCGATGCGTGGAGAAACCAGCTAGCTGCACCGTCTCCGATAGCGTCTCTCCAGTGAGCCATGTTTCCGTGAAGCAAAGAACGTTATAGTCTCTGATGTCCCTCTGGAATACTACCCTTGCTCGGATTTCATAAACCTTGTTGTCAAGAGACTGGACATTTGCGAGGAGAATGCTAGGGAGTGGTGCACGATGTGCCTGTCTCCGGAGTCTGACCAGAAGACCGCTTCGTTTTCCCCTTTTTCGAAGTCATTTTTTGGGGTCGCCGGCTGCGATCCATTCCGTTGTCCTGGGTGAAAGGCAGAACGCAGGATCCGCTTCGCGAAAGTCATATTCTTGGTTGTACTGATGGTGAGTTGACACTGCTCTTATGTTCAGTAGTTCTTCTCGACTGTATGTAATGAAACCTAAGATGACCTGGGGTACCAATGTAAGAAATAACACGTAAAAAAACAAAAAACTGCATAGTTTCCTAGGAACGCGAAGCAAGGCGGCCATCTCTGTCGGCGCCGGAAGTAAGTCTGTACCACATTAAAGCTGTTGCTTGTGTCATGCCTCTGCTCTGTCTCAGTAGTGAGAGGCAGCTCGGACAGCTTCTACGTTCTTGATTTCATCAAATCTATTATTATTTGGATCCCATAGGCCAGGGATGGGTAACTTTGATGGGGGTGGGGGCCACAAAAAAATCTAAAGTCATCATGAGGGGGCGCAGTGGCTCAGGGGTCTACGTACCTACCAGAGGAGACTGGTGGGAGGAGCTATGGAAGGCTGGAATCAGTTTTAGAGTTCATTTCTTGCAATTCTACACATTATGCCATTGGTGGATAGAAATGTTAGCAATTTTTAACATGATATCTGAGTGAGAGTGACTAACAAAATGAATTCGGGGCCCCCCCGGTCGGTAATTTCGACCATGACTGGTACAAGTTTAGATAGCTGGCCGCTAGACTAACTGACCAATCGGAAAAATGTTAGTTGACAGGGGCTAATCTAATGACTGTCAGTGACCAGCCTAACGTATAAGGCGTTTCTTTCTTTCTTGACCTGATGAGAGAGAGAAAAAAAACTGTCGGGTGAGGTTATCGTCTTCACTGTTCTACTCATCCAGTAAATGTGGAGGAAGAGTTAAGATGGAGTGTTGCTTTCTTAAAGCATGTAACCGCAGCCCAATATAGCAGCTTGAGTATGGGTGAGTGGGTGTGTCGAAAGCCATGGGTATATGGAAAGCGAATGAGCTAATTGGGCAGATGTGTTGCCACTCAAGACCGTTTTGCGTGGCTGATTGGGCTGCATGATGAGTCAATAAGCCGGTGACAAGGGCACCGGTGTTGTATCGACGTGCCTGCCGACTTGGAAGTGCTTCCTACTGGGTATCACGGTCGTGTCACAGGCAGTAGCCAACATGGCCATTTTTTTTCTCTCACCATGATTTTATTTCAAGTAGGATAGCAACAAACACAATAAGTAACTAATATTGATAACCATTTAGATGTTGGGTTGTGCCATGGGAGAGTTCTTTGTGGGCTATACTCGTCTCAGGATGGTAGGTTGGTGGTTGGAGATATCCCTCTAGTGGTGTGGGGGTTGTGCTTTGGCAAAGTGGGTGGGGTTATATCCTGCCTGTTTGGCCCTGTCCGGGGGTATCGTCGGACGGGGCCACAGTGTCTCCCGACCCCTCCTGTGAGATTTGGGTTTTCATAAGGTTAGGGCTCTGCTCAATCAGTGGCCCGCCCCTGTGAAGGGACATGGGTTATAAAACTTTTCAAACACGCCCTCCTCTCCCTTCCTATATAAAGCCTTGACGACAATATAACCGCCTGTTCCGAGGATGTGAGGACGACTAACAAAACATGTCAGAATGGTTCAGATCATAACTACAGAACGAAGTCAACATCAGCGTGAGCTTTGGTTGTGAATGGTATGAACTTTGAACTACTATTATTGAACTATACCTCCTAGCCGTTGAGTTAGCAACAGCAGCTGCAAACGAGGGTTAGGAAGGAACAGACAGAGTATCCCCTCTATCACACAACGACGTTACTACAACGTAGACATTCTTCAAAGGACAAAGGACTCGGTTTGGCAACACGGCCTTCCATCTACCACCAACCTACTGAAGCGCAGCTCAGAGTAAATATTTATTGCATTTTCCTTTTCCAAATGGGCGGTAATTTAGAATGCATAAGATACTGTATTTACGATAGCTCTTTCACTCAAACCAAGCCCGTTTTCTTTTGTGTAACAAGCTGTCATATCTGTTCCGCCCGCTAGGGACGTTTTCCTTTATGACGTCATTTGAAATCAAGTTATGATTAATTATGTGTATGTGTAATTCTGTGTGATTAGTTAGGTATTTAGTAAATAAATCATTAAACCCAATTTTGTATTGCTGATTCAACTTGTTAGCCAGGGTTCGTGAAGATAACCAAGAATTTACAACTTTCAGATGAGACTGAATTAAGGTGATGATTAATATTGACTGCTATTGATGTAAAATATTACTAGCTCTTTAAGAGTTTATTCGGAAGATAACAGTTCTAGAAATATTATTTAGTGGTGCCCCGACTCTAGTTAATTACATTTACATGATTAGCTCAATCAGGTAATATTAATTACAGAGAAATGATTTTATAGAATAGCATGTCATATCACTTAATCCGGCATAGCCAAAGACACGACAACTACCTGGCCTGCGGACTCCTTGCTGTCACCAGTCCACCTGGTCATGCTGCTGCTCCAGTTTCAACTGTTCTGCCTGTGGCTATTGAACCCTGACCTGTTCACCAGATGTGCTACCTGTCCCAGACCTGCTGTTTTCAACTCTCTAGAGACAGCAGGAGTGGTAGATATACTCTCAATGACCGGCTATGAAAAGCCAACTGACATTTACTCCTGAGGTGCTGACCTGTTGCACCCTCTACAACCACTGTGATTATTATTATTTGACCCTGCTGGTCATCTATGAACATTTGAACATCTTGGCCATGTTCTGTTATAATCTCATAGCCTGATTCCTCTCTAGGTTTCTTCCTAGGTTCTGGCCTTTCTAGGGAGTTTCTCCTAGTGACTGTTTCTACACCTGCATTGCTTGCTGTTTGGGGTTTTATCCTGGGTTTCTGTACAGCACTTTGCGACCTCAGCTGATGTAAGAAGGACTTTATAAATACATTTGATTGATTGATTGAGATGTCACCTTGATACATACAAAAATACAATCTACTGCTCAATGGGGAGGGCATGAACGGCAACAAGACGAGGACACATGGGAAGTAGCTACCTAGTAGCCAATATCAGGGTGACAGTCACAGTAAGCACATGTATACAATGCATGAAGCAAAAATACACCCATCAAAAACTAAAACAATTCTCAATTTTATAACTGAAAATGTACAGTTATTTGTATAAAACTAACAATAAAATACGACTCAGGCTCATCCTCTGGCTTAAAAACAGAAGTTCAAACTCTTGCGGTACGCTATCTCAATGTATGGTAGTTGCGTGTTAAGAAAGAGGGCGCATGGCTCTTGACCTTCCCCTCTCCCAAGTCCGTATGGGAGTTGCAGCGATGAGGCAAGACAGTAACTACTACTAATTGGATACCATGAAAAAGGGGGTCAAATAAAATAATATTAAAAACCTGTCTAACCTATAGCAGAGCGCTTTCGACACACCCACTCCTTTCCACACGCCCATTACTTTCCTTTCGACATACCCACTCACTTGCCCATACTCCGGTCACCATATTGGGATGCACCTACCGACTTCCCTCTTATTAAGGTCCGGAAGCAGATGTCGCGTCGCAGTCTCTCTTTCCATTTCCCCTGAAAACCGGATGTTATGACCGACCCTTCTGAGTGTGGTCAGTGACTGACATGGCAAGAGAAACTGCTGATACACAACCACATTTAGAAATTGCTATTGTGTGTGTATTTTCACGTTATTTGTAACTTATTTTGTACATAATGTTTCTGCCACCGTCTCTTATGACCGAAAAAGAGCTTCTGGATATCAGGACAGCGATTACTCACATCGCACTGGACAAAGATTTTTTTGTTAATGAGTCGGACACGAAGGATGTACTTCAGACACCCGACAAGGCACAAATTCCCATCATTTCCACAAGAAAGAGACAGAGATATCGGGGACGTAGGTCGGGGTGCCTTGTAAGGATCCGAGTGGGTAATCTGCCTCTACCATCCGTCCTATTAGCCAACGTACAATCATTGGATAACAAAATAGATGAGCTACGATCTCAAATATCCTACCAAAGGGACATTAAAAACTGTAATATCTTGTGTTTCACAGAGTCGTGGCTGAACGACAACACGGATAACATACAGCTGGCAGGGTTTACGCTGCATCGGCAAGATAGAACAGCTGCCTCCGGTAAGACAAGGGGTGGCTGTCTATGTATATTTGTAAACAACAGCTGGTGCACGAAATCTAATAATAAGGAAGACTCGAGGTTTTGCTCGCCTGAGGTAGCCTAGTGGTTAGAGCGGGGGTCCAGTAACTGAAAGGTTGGTAGATCGAATCCCCGAGCTGACATGGTAAAATCTGTCGTTCTGAACAAGGCAGTTAACCTTCTGTTCCTAGGCGGTCATTGTAAATAAGAATTTGTTCTTAACTGACTTGTCTAGTTAAATAAAGGTACAAAAATTATAACCTGTCGACCATACAATTTACCAAGACGTTTTCATCTTTATTTTCTGTCGCTGTCTATTTACCACCACAAACCGATGTTGGCACTAAGACTGCACTCAATGAGCTGCATAAGGCCATAAACAAACAGGAAAACGCTCATACAGAGGCGGCGCTCCTAGTGGTTGCTGGAGACTTTAATGCAGGGAAATTTAAAATCTGTTTTACCTCATTTCTACCAGCATGTTAAATTTGCAACCAGATGGAAAAAAAACTCTTTACTCCACACACACAGACACATACAAAGCTCTCCCTCGCCCTCGCCCTCTATTTGGCAAATCAGACCATAATTCTATCCTCCTGATTCCCGCTTACAAGCAAAAACTAAAGCAGGAAGCACCAGGGACTCGGTCAATAAAGAAGTGGTCAGATGACACAGATGATAAGCTACAGGACTGTTTTGCTACCACAGACTGGAATATGTTCCGGGATTCTTATCATGGCATTGAGGAATACACCACATTTATTTATTTTTTATTTCACCTTTATTTAACCAGGTAGGCCAGTTGAGAACAAGTTCTCATTTACAACTTCAACCTGGCCAAGATAAAGCAAAGCAGTGCGATTAAAAACAACAACACAGAGTTGCATATGGGATAAACACACGTATAGTCAATAACACAATAGAAAAAATATATGTACAGTGTGTGCAAATGTAGTAAGATTAGGGAAGTAAGGCAATAAATAGGCCATAGAGGCTAAATAATTACAATTTAGCATTAACACTGGAGTGATAGATGTGCAGAAGATGATGTGCAAGTAGAGATACTGGGGTGCAAAAAAGGAAACATTAAAAATAACAATATGGGGATGAGGTAGTTGGGTGTGATATTTACAGATGGGCTGTGTACAGGTACAGAGATCAGTAAGCTGCTCTGACAGCTTTCCATCTTTGGGGATCTCAGATGATACGAAAGAGAGGTTGAACAGGCTAGTAATAGAGGTTGCAACAATTTCGGCTGATAATTTTTAGAAAGAGAGGGTCCAGACTGTCTAGCCCAGCTGATTTGTAGGGATCCAGATTTTTCACATCAGCTGTCTGGATTTGGGTGAAGGAGAAGCGGGGGATGGGAGGCTTGAGCAAGTTTCTGCGGGGGGTGCAGAGCTGTTGGCCGGGGTAGGGGTAGCCAGGTGCAAAGCATGGCCAGCCGTAGAAAATGCTTATTGAAATGATCGATTATCGTAGATTTATCGTCGGTGACAGTGTTTCCTAGCATCTGTGCAGTGGGCAGCTGGGAGGAGGTGCTCTTATTCTCCATGGACTTTACAGTGTCCCAAAACTTTTAGGAATTAGTGCTACAGGATGCAAATTTCTGTTTGAAAAAGATACCACTTTTAAAGAGCAACCAGGCATCCTCTACTGACGGGATGAGGTCAAAATCCTTCCAGGATACCCGGGCCAGGTTGATAAGAAAGGCTTGCTCACTGAAGTGTTTTAGGGAGCGTTTGACAGTAATGAGGGGTGGTCGTTTGATAATCAATAATTGAAATAAGTGTATCGATGACGTCATCCTCATAGTGACCGTACGTACATACCCCAACCAGAAGCCATGGATTAAAGGCAACATCCACACTGAGCTAAAGAGTGGAGCTGCCGTTTTCAAGGAGCGGAACTCTAACCCGGACGCTTATAAGAAATACCGCTATGCCCTCCGATGAACCATCAAACAGGCAAAGCATCAATACAGGACTAAGAATGAATCATACTACACTGGCCTCAACGCTCGTCTTATGTGCCAGGGCTTGCAAACTATTACTGACTACAAAAGGAAGCACAGCCGAGAGCTGCCCAGTGAAACGAGCCTACCAGACAAGCTAAATTACTTCTATGCTCGCTTCGAGGCAAGCAACACTGAAGCATGCATGAGAGCATCAGCTGTTCCGGACGACTGTGTGATCATGCTCTCTGTTTCCGATGTGAGTAAGACCTTTAAACAGGTTAATATTCACAAGGATTACCAGGACATGTAACCAACCAACTGGCAAGTGTCTTCACTGACATTTTCAACCTGTCCCTGACTCAGTCTGTAATGCCAACATGTTTCAAGCAGACCACCATAGTCCCTGTGCCCAAGAACACTAAGGTTACCTGCCTAAACCACTACAGACCCGTCTGTAGCCATGAAGTGCTTTGAAAGGCTGGTCATGGCTCACATCAACACCATTATCCCAGAAACCCTAGACCCACTCCAAATTGCATACCGCCCCAACAGATCCAAAGATTATGCAATCTCTATTACATTCCACACTGCTCTTTCCCACCTGGACAAAAGGAAAACCTATGTGAGAATGCTATTCATTGACTACAGCTCAGTGTTCAACACCATAGTGCCCTCAAAGCTCATCACTAAGCTAAGGACCATGGGACTAAACACCTCCCTTTTCAACTGAATCCTGGACTTCCTGATGGGCCGCCCCAGGTGGTAAGGGTAGGTAACAACACATCTGCCACGCTGAACTTCAACACGGGGGACCCGTGCTCAGTCCCCTCCTGTACTCCCTGTTCACCCATGACAGCATGGCCAGGCATGACTCCAATAACATCATTAAGTTTGCCGACGATACTGGTAGGCCTGATCACCGACAACGATGAGACAGCCAATAGGGAGGAGCTCAGAGACCAGGCCATGTGGTGCCAGGGTAACAACCTCTCCCTCAACGTGATCACGGCAAAGGAGATGATTGTGGACTACAGGAAAAGGAAGACCGAGCATGACCCTATTCTCAACGACGGGGCTGTATTGGAGCAGATTGAGAGCTTCAAGTTCCTTGGTGTCCACATCACCAACAAACTATCCAAACAGACCAAGACATTAATGAAGAGGGCATGACAAAGCCTATTCTCCATCAGGAGTCTGAAAAGATTTGTCATGTGTCCTCAGATCCTCAAAAACGTATACACCTGCACAATCAAGAGCATCCTGACTGGTGCATCACTGCCTGACGTGGCAACTGCTCCACCTCCAACTGCAAGGCACTACAGAGGGTAGTGCGTATGGCCCAGTACATCACTGGGGCCAAGCTTCCTGACATCCAGAACCTCTATACCAGGCGGTGTCAGTGGAAGGACCTAATAATTGTCAAAGTCTCCAGCCACCCTAGTCAGACTGTTCTTTCTACTACCGCACGGCAAGCGGTACCGGAGCTCCAAGTCTAAGTCCAAAAGGCTTCTTAACAGCTTCTACCCCCAAGCCATAAGACTCCTGAACAGCTAATCAAATGGCTACCCAAACTATTTGCAGTGCTCCCCCACCCCTTTTACGCTGCTTCTGCTCTCTGCTTATCATCTAAGCATAGTCACTTTAACTCTACCTACATGTACATATACATACTACCTCGATTATCTCGACTAACCTGTGCCCCCGCACATTGACTCTGTACCGGTACCTCTTGTATAAAGCCTTGTTACTGTTATTTTACTGCTGCTCTTTAATTATTGCATATGCGTGCATTCTTATTTATGAATGTACGCTGAACAAACTAGCAAAATAACCAAATGAAACATGAAGCTCTACAAACGAGTGCTGACAGGCAACTGCACATAGACAAGATCCCACACCAGAAAGTGGGAAACAGAGCTGCCTAAATATGATCCCCAATCAGAGACAACGATAAGCAGCTGTCTCTGATTGGAAACCATATCAGGCCAACATAGAAAAACAAAAACCCCTGGATATACGAAACCCCTAGACATTCAAAACCCTAGACATACAACACTAGAGTACCCACCCTAGTCACACCCTGACCTAACCTGAATATATAGAAAACAGAGATATCTAAGGTCAGGGTGTGACAGTACCCCCCCCCCCCTCCCACAAAGGTGCAGGCTGCCGGCCGTAAACCTGAAACTATAGGGGAGGTTCCGGGTGGGCATCTACCCTTGGTGCCGGCTCCGGTTCTGGACGCAGTCCCCCCTGCTTACACTGATCCCTCCGCTTTTGTGGCACCAGACCGTGGATCATCGCCGGAGACCCGAGATTGGGGACTGTCGCTGGAGACCCCGGACTGGGGACCATCGCTGGAGGTTCCGGAATGTGGACCGTCGCTGGAGGTTCCGGACTGTGGACCGTCGGTGGAGGTTCCGGACTGTGGACGATCATTGGAGGTTCAAGATTGTGGACTGTCGTTGGAGGTTCCAGACTTGAAACTGTCGCTGGAAGCTCAGGACTGGAAACTGTTGCTGGAAGCTGTGGACTGGGAACTGTCGCAGGAAGCTCTGGACTGGGAACTGTCGCAGGAAGCTCTGGACTGGGAACTGTCGCAGGAAGCTCTGGACTGGGAACTGTCGCAGGAAGCTCTGGACTGGGAACTGTCGCAGGAAGCTCTGGACTGGGAACTGTCGCCGGAACCTCTGGACTGGGAACTGTCGCCGGAACCTCTGGACTGGGAACTGTCGCCGGAACCTCTGGACTGGGAACTGTCGCCGGAACCTCTGGACTGGGAACTGTCGCCGGAACCTCTGGACTGGGAACTGTCGCCGGAACCTCTGGACTGGGAACTGTCGCCGGAACCTCTGGACTGGGAACTGTCGCAGGAAGCTCTGGACTGGGAACTGTCGCAGGAAGCTCTGGACTGGGAACTGTCGCAGGAAGCTCTGGACTGGGAACTGTCGCAGGAAGCTCTGGACTGGGAACTCTTGCCGGAAGCTCTGGACTGGGAACTGTCGCCGGAACCTCTGGACTGTGGAGGCGCACTGGAGGCCTGATGCGTGGGACCGGTACTGGTGGTACCGGGCTGATGACATGCACCTCAGGGTGAGTGCGGGGAGGAAGCACAGGACGTACTGGACTGTGGAGGCGCACTTGAGGTCTGATGCGTGGTGCCGGCACTGGTGGTACCGGGCTGCTGACACGCACCTCAGGGCGAGTGCGAGGAGCAGGAACAGGACATACTGGACTGTGGAGGTACACTGGAGGCCTGGTGCGTGGGACCGGTACAGGTGGCACCGGGCTGATGACACGCACCTCAGGGCGAGTGCGGAGAGGAGGAACAGGACATACTGAACGGTGGAGACGCACTGGAGGGCTAATGCGTGGGACCGGTACAGGTGGCACCGGGCTGATGACACGCACTTCTGTCACGATCGTTATAAGGATTGGACCAAGGCGCAGCGTGGTATGCGTACATTCTTATTTATTAAAATTGACTCTGTACCGGTACCTCTTGTATATAGCCTTGTTACTGTTATTTTACTGCTGCTCTTTAATTATTGCATATGCGTGCATTCTTATTTATGAATGTACGCTGAACAAACTAACAAAATAACGAAACGAAACGTGAAGCTATACAAACGAGTGCTGACAGGCAACTGCACATAGACAAGATCCCACACCAGAAAGTGGGAAACAGAGCTGCCTAAATATGATCCCCAATCAGAGACAACGATAAACAGCTGTCTCTGATGGGGAACCATATCAGGCCAACATAGAAATATAAAAACCCCTAGACATACAACAACCTTAGACATACAAAACCCGAGACATACAACACTAGAGTACCCACCCTAGTCACACCCTGACCTGATCAAAATATATAGAAAACAGAGATATCTAAAGGTCAGGGCGTGACAACATGTGACATAAAAATAACGTCATTTTTTTGCGGGGGGGGGGGGGGGGTATCCACGGGCCTACGAAAGGGGGCGCCAAAGGGGGGTGAACTGAATGCGGGTTTAAGGCGACCAATGCCTACGCTCATCACACAGTAAGTCTTCTTGACGTGATGGTGTTCATAACAATGATGTTCTTTATTCAACTGTTCAGCTACTGTACTGTGCTTTTTGTCATGCCCATAGTCATTCAAATGTGGTAATATAACATTACACAGGATGGACACATAGCAGACTTGAAACACTGATGTCCTCACGTGAGACCAGCGTATCAGCCTGTAGCTCCAGACAATGTAGCTATGATGACCCTGTCGATGTGGGGGAGACTGCATTGCAACATAACGCCAAGGCAATGATGCCTGGAAGTAGACGCCTAGTGGGCGTTTCTACACCACATACTGTAAGCCATAAAAATGGTGTTTCACAGTGGGAGAGCTATAGCTCAATTAGGACCGTTGTCTTAGATTGGTATCTGCAGCGTGCTTTACATGTCAGTGTAAACGTTGTCAACGGATATTATATGACTATCATTATGCATGTCTTGATTCAGTAACTGCTTTGCTGTGTAATAGCTGATAGTGCCATAGGATGATGACAATGGCAGCATACAAACTGGTAATTGTCATAGAATTGCTACCATCAAAGCATGGCTCATATAAACTACAGTCTGGTATAGACTAGAATAAGACTTTACCTGTGCTCATGGTAATCGCAGGATGTTTCTTCACAATCCGATGTACAGTTGCTACAGCCTCATTCAACTACACACCTCTGGTCAGGAGTGTAGACAGCACATTGATGATGCCTCCCCTGCAGAAGATGCTTAATAAGTCGACTCCCCTAATGTCCCTTCAGAGATGTATCCTGTAGTACAATGTCGAAGCTATGAAATGTTCTGCCGCCGTCAATTAGCGCTGATACTGGCGTATAGCAATATCGTATTATGCGGCACAGTAGTTGTTTTACTCCCTTTCCGACAGCACGGGTTGGGTGTGGGCGCACGGTCGCGCTTGACGCTTGCGTCGCTGCTTCAGCAGGAGCATCACTCGAAACAGGCGATCAATAGCGCCTCAGAAGCTCCACTGGGCTCCCCACGAGCAAGGGCGTCTGGGAAATTGCGTTTATACCAATAGAAACCAGATTTCAAGTGACTTCAATTTCCGAGTGGTACCACCGCGACGCAGTGTAAACAAGACGTGTTGGAACGCACTGTGCGATAGAGCAGAGGCACTGCAACAACGGCGGTGTATATTCTTCCCGAAGTGGCTCTTTTATCAGTCGTAGAAAAAGGGAGACAAAACGGTCATTTATCAGCCAATGTTTTGGACACAATGCTGTAGCCTGGAGTGATGTCTAGTTCTTCAGAGAAAAGTACATTCCCCTAATATTATTGTTGGCATTTTTTAGGCCTATCTATGGGCATATTATGTTAGGCCTATTATATTAGCCTATAGACATTTTTACAAAGACCTACATCACTTTTCACTTCCAACATTCAAGTGATTGAAATGCACAAAATCCATGACTGATAATCAATACAATTATTCATTGAGTTATTATACACAATCATTGGAATTCATTATAACCTCATAAACAACAATTTTTCATTTGAAATATATCAGAAATCAATACAATTTAAAACACTGTGTATAGAGTACAATACAGAACAGCCTGCAGTAGCCTAAAGTGTTATTCAAGGTCTAAGGATTTTTACTTTCCTATGCTTTTTGTATGGCCTGATGGGCAAAGAGCAGGCTTTACTGCAATGCTGCTATGCCGTTTCGTCCAGATGAAAACAAGCACAATATACAATGTTGCAACTAAGTTAACATTTTCAGATAAAACATTGGTTACATTGTTCATCATAACCTCATAAACTCAGCAAAAAAATAAACGTCCCGTTCTTTCAAAGATAATTCGTAAAAATCCAAATAACTTCACAGATCCTCATTGTAAAGGGATTAAACACTGTTTCCCATGCTTGTTCAATGAACCATAAACAATGAATGAAAATGCACCTGTGGAACGGTCATTAAGACACTAACAGCTTACAGACGGTAGGCAATCAAGGTCACAGTTATGAAAACTTGGGACACTAAAGAGGCCTTTTGACTGACTCTGAAAACACCAAATAAAGATGCCCAGGGTCCCTGCTCATCTGCGTGAACGTGCCTTAGGCATGCTGCAAGGCGGCATGAGGACTGCAGATGTGACCAGGGCCATAAATTGCAATGTCTGTACTGTGAGACGCCTAAGACAGCGCTACAGGGAGACAGGACGGACAGCTGATCATCCTCGCAGTGACAGACCACGCGTAACAACACCTGCACAGGATCGGTACGTCCGAACATCACACCTGCGGGACAGGTAATGGATGGCAAAAACAAATGCCCAAGTTACACCAGGAATGCACAATCCCTCCATCAGTGCTCAGACTGTCCGCAATAGGCTGAGAGAGGACTGGACTGAGGGCTTGTAGGCCTGTTGTAAGGCAGATCCTCACCAGACATCACAGGCAACAATGTCGCCTATGGGCACAAACCCACCGTCGCTGGACCAGACAGGACTGTCAAAAAGTGCTCTTCACTGACGAGTCGCGGTTTTGTCTCACCAGGGGTCTGATTCGAGTTTATCGTTGAAGGAATGAGCATTACACCGAGGCCTGAATTCTGGAGCGGGATCGATTTTGAGGTGGAGGGTCCATCATGGTCTGGGGTGGTGTGTCACAGCATCATCGGACTGGGGTAGTTGTAATTGCAGGCAATCTCAACGCTGTGCGTTACAGGGAAGACATCCTCCTCCCTGATATGGTACCCTTCCTGCAGGCTCATCCTGGCATGACCCTCCCGCATGACAATGCCACCAGCCATACTGCTCTTTCTGTGCGTGAGTAACACCTCACAGCAAGAACTGACAAATCTGGTGCAGTCCACGAGGAGGAGCTGCACTGCAGCACTTAATGCAGCTAGTGGCCACACCAGATACTGACTGTTACTTTTGATTTATACCCCCCTTTGTTCAGGTACACATTATTCCATTTCTGTTAGTCACATGTCATGTCTGTGGAACTTGTTCAGTTTATGTCTCAGTTGTTGAATCTTGTTATGTTCATACAAATATTTACACATGTTAAGTTTGCTGAAAATAAACAGAGTGAGAGGATGTTTCTTTTTTTTGCTGAGTTTATTTCTACTTTAGGGTGGCAACAATGTAACGCGATATGGAGGTGGGTGACTAGCGGAGACGGTGGAAGGTGGTTGGAAGAGCGCGCTTGTTTGAAATGGAAAAGCGTTGTGGTAGCTTTCGATTAAAAAGTGCATCAAGACGAAGCAACTGCTTTATAAGTGGGAGGCACTGTTGAGAGTTACATCCAGAGGGGATCGTGCTGATTGTACGGAGATTGTGACAGACGGTTAAATGGAATCCCTTGAGAAGGCAAGAACAAGATGTATGTCAGGAGAAGTGCAGTATTATCATAAGGAGACGTATACCTGGAATACGGAGGAGGAATGGAAAAGGAGAGGCAGAGGAGGTCTAAGAGAGAGATGGAGGAAGAGGCTGAGCTTGAAAATGGTGGGGAAAAGGAAGATGGGTTGTTAAAGAAGAATGATAGAAAGTGTAAGCTGAGTGAGGTGACGACAGGAGGAGAAATGGAAGCGAATGAGGTTGACGTATTTGAGGTGGTAGGCATGGTGAAGTTCTCAGAGCCTGAGGTTTGCACAGAGGGTCAGGATAAAGATGAGTCTGTGACAATAGAATTATGTTTTTGGAAAAAGTGGACCCTTGCCTTTTGGCTGATCCATTTGTGGTTTTAGGGTGGGTGAAAACAGAGTTGGACGCTGTGGAATCAGTGAGGGTAACCAGAAGTGGTCTCGTGATAATTGTTTGTGTTTCTGCTGGTCAGAGCGAGAAGGTGCTCCGCATTAAACGAATGGGGGGCAAGAAATGTGAATTGTTTTGCTTTCAAGAAAAGGGTGCCATTGAAAGGCGTGAATACTTGGGTAGCAGTAAATGTCAAAGTTGACCAACTGAAGGGGAAGATTCCCGGTGTTTGTGATGCTCGTCGTGACAGGGTAGCGTGAGTGGTGAAACAGAAGAGTCATTGTCTGTTCTTTTGAGTTTTGATGTTGAATCTTTGCCCAACAAAGTGATGTTAGGGTACCTACATCATAAGTTATCCTGTTGTCATGACGTTGGCCTGTGGGTAAGGTTTATGACCCCCCCCCATAAATACCTTTCTCCCTTCCCTCTCTCTTGACTCTACAGAGGGACTCTTGAATAGCCTTTGTTAAACAGAGATTCTGGGAACATCAGAAGTTGGGGGGAAATATTTTGGTAATCCAACCAGTTGAACATATGCGTTGGTACTTAATGAATATGATGTCAGTTCGGTTGTCATCTGAGACATTCTTATCAATGATAGGATGACATAAACGGTACAGTGGAAAGTCTACACATTCTAGTTATCAGATTCACATGGAATTGTTTAGCTTCTAAAATGTGAGATTTGGGTTTTCATGAGTGAATTAGGCCCGACTCAGTGGCCCGCCCACGTGAAGAGACATTGGTTATAAACTATGAAACACGCCCTCCTCTCCCTTCCTATATAAAGCCTTGACCACAATATAACTTTCTGTTCCGGGTACATTAGGATGACCATCCGATGTCAGAAGGGTTCAGATAATAACTACAGAACTAAGCCAACCTTAGCGTGAGCTTTGGTTGCGAATTGTATGAACTTTGAACTCTTATTCACTACAGAAGTGATACCTCCTAGCCATTGAGTTAGCAACAGCAGCTGCAATTGGGTTTTCCCAAATAAAATTTGATTTGATTTGAAAACGTGGGCTAGGAGAGGACACAACGTTACTACAACGTATCCAATTTTCCACCAGAGACATTATTCCGAGGACAGGAAGATCTCTGTTGGCCAACACGACCAGCATCTACGACCAACCTACCGAAGCGCAGCTCAGAGTAAATATTTATTGCATTTTCCTTTTCCAAATGGGCAGTAATTTAGAATGCATAAGATTCTGTATTTACGATAGAGTAGCTGCCTACGGCCCGATAGAAACATTGCTTCTCCCTTTGTTCTTCAGTCTTCCCGCTCTTTCACTCAAACCCAGCCCCCTTTTCTTTGGGTAACCAGCTGTCATATCTGTTCCATCCGCTAGGGACGTTTTCCTTTATGACATAATTTGTAATCAATGTATGGTTCATTCTGTGTATATGTAATTCTGTGTGATTAGTTAGGTATTTAGTAAATACATAATTAAACCCAATTTTCTATTGCTGATTCAACTTGTTAGCCAGGTTTCCAAGAATGTACAACTTTCAGATGAGACTGAAATAAGGTGACGAATAATATTGACTGATATTGATATAAAATATTACTATGAAGAGTTTATTCGGAAGATAACAGCTCTATAAATATTATTTTGTGGTGCCCCGACTTTCTAGTTAATTACATTTACCTGATTAGCTCAATCAGGTAATATTAATTACAGAGAAATTATTTTATAGAATAGCATGTCATATCACTTAATCCGGCATAGCCAAAGACACAACACTGTACTAGCTCTTTGTGCCAAATACATTGCGTTGTTAGATGTGTCAAGCTTATGGGCTGCAGTGTGTAGGAGGGAGGTTCCTAGGTGTGAGAAGTGTGCAGAAGGGCATGAGACAAAATAATGTGTATCATTGGGGAAAGTAGTGGTATGTGTTAATTATAGGGGTGCCCATGGGCTGGATATCAGAAATGTCCAGTGCGTGAGGGGCAGGTTGAGGTATCCAGGGTCAGAGTAGTGCAGAAGTTGTCATATGCTGAGGCGGTGAAGAAAGTAGAGGAAGATGGGTCAAGGGGAGGGATCCTGAGAGGAATTGGTGTGAGTAGTATATCTATACCAGTACAGAGGGATAGGCCAACAAGTGATATATGTTTCAGTAAGATTGGATTTTTAGTATGTATAGCATTGGTTATCAACTGTACTGCAGGAATGTAATGTAAATAGCAGAAAATAGAGGTTGTGGTGGCAGCTGTAGTGAGGTATTTCGTTGTGCGACACTTGACATCAGAAGAGTTACAGGGTGTGTTAAGCAGTGGTGTCCCATCCTTTCAGGTTGTTGGTCTGAGGTAGGACTAAATCGATTTAAATAGTGGAGTAGGGGGGGTGATTTTTGTATTTTTTTGTAATTGTCGTGTTAGGTAGTAGGGTATTTGTTTATTGATTTTTCAAGCAAAGTATAAGGGAGTTATACTCCAGTCTAGTAGGTGGCGGTAATGCTTCATTTTTTGGATTACCAACCGCCGTTAAACCTTATCGAAGAAGAAAAAAACTACGTAACGTGATATAGAGGGGCGTTGCCTTGAGTGACGTCGATTATTCGCGACTGACAGCATGGCAGGAGAGACATGCGTATAATATTTTGATCAAGCAAATATATTTGGTTACGCTACTTTTTACGAACATGCAACTAAAAGAATCAGATGAAGACGGCTTTGGAATAGAGATCGTCCTTCAACAGGGAGACAGAAAAGCACCATCCTGTGTGCATGGTAAGTACCCAAATGTCTGAATGATTGCAATGTTAGCTAGCTAGCGTCTACTTAGCTAGGTTTGGGAAAGGGCCATATGAATCCATTATATAACGTTAGATACTATCTAGCTAACTACAGTCCAAAGCTAGCTATATTATTATAAGTTGTGTTTTACCATTGACATCTGAAAAAGGAATTCTTTGGTGAAGTATGCATACTGTAATGCAGATGTTCTTGCCCCATGCAGGTCCAACTTTGTTGTTTGAGAAGGTCTGCAAAGGAGAGGAGAAAGGCCGGAGGTTTTATGCCTGCTCAGCGTGCAGAGACAGAAAAGAATGCAATTTCTTTCAGTGGGAAGATGATAAGGTAACCGAGTTAACTAGCTAGCTTTTTTAAATGTTATTTACTGGCAAATATAGTTGGCTTACACACACTGCATTCGGAAAGTATTCAGACACAAAGTTAAGTATTTTATCAAATGTATTACATTTAAAACGGAAACTTTTCATTTACATAAGTATTCGGACCTTTTGCTATGAGGCTCGAAATTGAGCTCAGGTGCATCCTATTATCATTGATCATCCTTGAGATGTTTCTACAACTTGTTTGGAGTCTACCTGTGTTAAATCCAGTTGATTGGATATTATTTGGAAAGAAAGCAAAAACCAAGCCATGAGGTTGTGGGGCTCCGACAGGATTGTGTCGAGGCACATATCTGGGAAAAGGACCAAAAAATGTCTGCAGCGTTGAAGGTAACCCAAGAACACAGTGGCCTCCATTATTCTTAAACGGAAGACGTTTAAAACCCACCAAGAACTCTGTGCAGCAACGTGCCCCATCCAACTAACAGCTTGAGAGGATATGCAAAGAAGAATGGGAGAAACTCTCCAAAATACAGATGTGCCAAGCTTGTAGCGTCATCGCCAAGAAGACTCAAAGCTGTAATCGCTGCCAACGGTGATTCAACCAAGTACTGAATAAAGGTTCTGACTACTTCTGTAAATATTTCTGTTTTTTTTTAAACGTATATATACATTTGCAAAATTGTCAACCTGTTTTTTTTCTTTGTGATTATGAGCTATTGTGTGCTGATTGATTGGGGAGGACAAATTTATTCAATTGTCCTTCCCAATCAATAGGGCTGTAATGTAACAAAACGTGGAAAGTCGGGGGGTCTGAATACTTTCCGAATGCACTGTATATGTAGTGGCTTAGCTACCTCGTCAAAAGTTCCTGATGGCCACTCAGGTGGGTTTGGACATGTTCAGGGACTGCAGCAAAGCAAACCACTTTCCAGCATCGATCTTTAGTTCAGTCGACTCTTCTGGCCCTTCATTAGCACCAAATGTAGCAAGAATTCCATAGTCAGATTTCATTACAGTAGGTGCATGTCATAGAGTTTGACGGTGTAAATGGTAAACTGACACAGTCCTTTAAAAAAATGTAAACGTTATATTTTTTGACTATAGCCTAAAAGTGCTTTTTTTAATGGTACCTTAATTGATTCCTTTGACTTATTGGAAGTCCTCTGTTGAGTTCTTCACCGACGACATTGCAGACACATGCCAGATCTTACAAAGCCTAAATCCTGCTAAACACATGTGTGCCATCTGATGCCCAACTGCACAGTCGGTGGTGTGGCATGCAACCGTTGGTTGACCGCAATGCAGTACCTGTGCGTCTGGTCGTGCAGGTGGCTTGCTACACTCTCCTATTTTTCACCAAGTGTGTGACTTGAGCGTCTGTGTTGTAGGTGTCTGAGGCCAGGCTTTTGGCCAGAGAGGAGGAGAACCGGTCAAAGATGCCTCCTTTTACCCATCAGGAGTACTGCTCCAGGTAAATGGCCTACACTTGACCTGTAAGGGGGCTCTATCCACGGTTCCATTCCACGTTAGAATGGAACAGAATAGGTGTGTGGATAGCAGCTCCATTGTAAGTACCTATTTTTTTTAAAATTAATATGCCAGAAAGATCCTTGATCTCTTGAGATGAGTCTCGTTTTCACGTGAAATTTAGAACAAATGCTTAGTAACAAGAATAAGATGTCAACTACTGTCTAATTACAATAACAGCATTAAAAGTTGTTGTACAACTACTAATAGATCTACAACTAATAATAAAATACTGCTACAACTACTATTAAAATGTTTCTTTCTTCTTTCCAATCCAGGTTCAGAAGGTTTCTTGCCCTCTCCCTAGGAAGGAGGTTCTGCCAGGACTGTCAGCTCCTCCTCCTACCAGGGGAATGGGAAATCCACGCTTCTCACAAGATGTCGCAGGCTGATGACATCACAGAGGCCCGGCTGAGCAGGCCCAGTCTAATGCTCAAACCGCTGGAGAACAAGAAGAGTAACGCCCAGTACTTGTTTACCGACCGCAGCTGTCACTTCCTGTTGGATACTCTGGCCAAACTGGGCTACAGGAAGGTGCTCTGTGTCGGAACACCCAGGTGAGGGGTTTGATTTAATTGAGTCTTTTTGCCTGTCGCTTTGATTAAACGGAGATTGTGTTAATTCTAGTTTTTGTTTTTGCCCGTTTGGTTCACACGGTACCTCCCCGTTTCACTCCATTCCAGAGTGTTTTCTTGAACATGGCCTGTTTTTATTTTAGATTAGATTCAAGTGCTTTGTTATGCTCAGGGTTTTATGTATGATTGATTGTTTAATTCACTGTTTCTTCCAGACTCCATGAGCTGATCAAGCTAAGAAATCAGGAGGGCAAGAGTGACCCCATGAAGAGTCTGCTACTGGACATTGACTTCAGGTCAGTTTTACTTTATTGGATCACACAATGCATAGATAATATTTTACAGCGATGAGCATTTGCGATGAGTGACCAAAACAGGCATCGAAAGAATTTAGAGCTGAGCACACACTTTAAATGGTACATGAATGCACTTATTGCTTTTTGAGCGACGCTTATTAACGTTTATGGATTGTGATGGGAGTGTTGACGTCCCGTATCTCCATATGACCGGCCCACGCCTGTCCCTCCGGTGGCCTTAGGAGGCGGAACACAGGGTAGAGGGGCTCCGTGAACCTACGATTTACCCTGTCAAACACGGGCATCGGGGCTGCAGAAGTCTCCTGCAGCGCCTTCATCGTATCGGCGTCCTAAAATGCCAGGTTGCCCTTCTCGTAGTTCGCCCACCCTACCTGGCACAGCTCGCCCGCTGGTGGAGCAGGCCACGCGGACCTGTCGTTTTGCCAGGCGGAGAGACGCCCATCCCGAGGCGCCACGAGTTCCTGTTCAGCCCCCAGCTTGGCACCTTTGTCCCGCCCCTTTCTGTCCAGGCAGCTGTAGGCCACGCCCACAGCCCAGGCGGAGCAGCAGCGGACGTTGGCCCATTGTCGCGGCAGCAGAGTCGAGTGCGTAGCAGCCGTGGTCGAACTGGAGGGGGTGCTCTGGGGGGGACAGGGGTGGGCCAGAGAAGCATATGCCTCGTCCCTCTCCTGTAACTGTCATTGGCTATGGCAGGTCTGCCTATGAATGGTCACAGGGGAGGAGACCGAGACGATGAGGGGATTCGATGGATCTGTCCTGGGCGCCCTGGTAGGCGTGTTTTGCACCAGGTGGAAGTTGATTGCATTAGTTTTGGAACCGGGTGACCTCTCGGGCGTGAGTCGGGTGCCCCAGTCAAAGCCCACGGTGAAGTCGGCTCAAAACAAAAGGGACGTCATTTCAGCATGTGGAGTAATGAGTAGGATTCTGTTTTCACGTGCAAAAGTGATAAAGCATTTTATATCTGCCCTCCCAATGAAAACTAGTTTGAGAATGTAGAACTTAGATTTTTATGGGAAAGAGACGTTGTATGTTTCCGGATGAAGCACCGTGCTACCTTGTTGACAACCTAACCGAGCAACGCAGATGACTGTTTTGATTTGAGAGGGGTGCTCCTCTCTCGTCTCTTTTCCTGTAGTACTTCTTGATATTCTGCAGGGGGAGCCATGGCACCACTCTGGGCTGAGAGAAAAATCTGGAACAGAGGACACCACCCAGTCTCTGACCATCGGTTATTGGGTCGTTCTTTGCCGTGGCTTAGGAAAGACGTACACACTTGTCAGTTTAGTAATCACATGCATTGAAGACGCGCCCGCAAAAATCTATTCGCTACCGTTGTGCACCGACGATCCCCCTTCATTCAATATGTGGTTGTGTCTTAAATCCAAATAATTTCTAGCAATGTGTTGACAGTGTGATTTGTATTATGAAGGTGAACTAGTGCCTCTGGCTTTAGGAGGCTGGTATCTGATCTCGAGGCGTCTCTGCTTTCTCCATGCTTTCATGATCATCAAAAAATACAGGTCATTCTACAAAATCGTCAAACAACTAGCAGGATCGCTGACTGCAGGATGGCTCTTGAATGAATGCTTTCTTGACTCGACGTTCACAAATGAGTGGTCATTTATTAGTGTATAGGACTATCGTGCAGCGTTCTGTGCCCTATAATCCCCCCCCCCCCCCCCCCAAATAGATGTTTGCATAATCATAATGTGCAGTATGTTTCCGAGATGCTCACACTTCCTGTTTCTGATCCGTTCTGTTAGTCTGCAAGGAATGTGTCCGTTGACAAGCTAAAGTGTGTGTGTGTGTGCGTGCTGCTGTTAAGTGCCCTTCAGTGATTATCTTACCGAGATTGTAAAGTTATATTTGCACCCATACACTTCTGTTGACTTTCTCTGACCTACAGGAGGAGGCTAACTACAGTAGTTGTCCCACCTTGAACCAATGTCACACAACCATTGACTTGCTATGGGCGTTATAATATATATTTTTTTTAAAGCAAATGTAACCTGTAATGTTTTTATTTTTGTTTCTGTTCCAGATATGCCCAGTTTTATGGCACGGATGAGTTCTGCCACTACAACATGTTCAATAATCACTTTTTTGGAGGCGAGGTAAAAGTTTCAACCTTATGTTTGTCTTAGAGCCTTTGGATAAATCCATTTTTTTTTAATAATTTTGATCCATTTTTTTTTTTACACAGGCGGCAAGTGGGGTCCTCCGAGCCTTCCTCAGCGAGGAAGATGGGGAGAAGGTGATCATGGTGTCCGACCCTCCATTCGGGGGCCTGGTGAAGCCTCTGGCCCACAGTTTCTCTCAGATCTCAGAGACCTGGCGGAAACTGCAGACCTCCGAGGGCGGTGTTGTGGAGATGCCCATAGTGTGGATCTTCCCTTACTTCTTTGAGCCACGCATCCTCGAATGCTTCCCCTCTTTCACCATGCTCGACTACCAGGTTACCCACCCTTTTTTTTTTCTAGACGTCCGATGCATTCACAAATGTACCCATTTGCATGACTAGAGAATACTGATGGGTCATAACATACATTTATGTGGTGCTTTCTCAAACTCCTAGGTGGACTATGACAACCATCCCCTCTACAAACATGGAAAAACGGGTAGAAAGCAGTCCCCAGTCCGCCTGTTCACCAACCTGACACCACGAGACGTAGTCCTCCCTAGGGAGGAGGGTTACAGGTGCAGTACACACACACACACACACACACACCCTGACCTCGTGAGACATCGTCCTCCCTAATATACAACCCACCTCTCCCTATTGCACGTGAGCCAAAAAAACATTATTACAGTAAGATGTTATCCTAGATGGAAAATATTTGTTAACAGCTCATTGGTCGGATGAGAGATTTAATTGGAGTGGGAAAGTATTGGAGGAATTCTTCAGAGGCACGATTACGTTAGATTCATCCGTCTGTCTCTTCGCTTCTCTTTTAGATTCTGCAAAGTCTGTGCGAGATATGTGTGGTCTGGGAACAAGCATTGTACTAAATGCAACCTGTGCCCTTCAAAGGTATGCATTTCCCTGTCGCAGGCTGGGAAAAGTAAGGTTGCACAGTTTCAACTTGATGAAATGGTTAGCTTCTCGGTGGCACTTTTCACAACCGATCAGGCTTTTCGTCATTTTTGTCTCCTTTGCTCTTCCAGGACGGGAGAGTGTGGAAGCATTGCTCAGAGTGTCAGAAGTGCGTGAAGCCATGTGAGTATCCCATCGACTCTGAGCGACTTACAGTTGTGAATGCATATGTTGTTGTTTTTTGTACTTTATCATACTACCAACTGAGCCACCCCACCCGGTCAAACCCCGATGTTCATATTTTGGTTGGAGTGATGGTCTGATTGGTACCTCTGCCCTCTCATCACCTCCCCAGCCTGGCGCCACTGCCAGTCCTGTGCCCGCTGTGCCCTCCCAGACCACCCCTGTGGGAATAGCCCAGGTCTGGAAGGCTGTTTCAACTGTGGCAGTCTGAAGCACAAGCGCAGAGCCTGCCCCCTCAAAGACAAACGGAGGACTGATAACAAGTGAGTTTTACTACCTGTGTCATATACCCAGACACAACCCTTAAACACACAGACGAGCACAGGGCTGACGCGACGTATTTCCCAAGACACTAATCTGTAGTGCCTGTGCTATCCATGTCGGTACAGTGTTGATGCAGTCTAAACGACTAGTGTTCGTACGGGTTGTTTGCCTGTCTGACGTGTGAGTGTGTCAACTTTCTCTCTGTCTCTGTGTGTGTAGATTCAAGGCCATGAATTCCAAGAGGACGTCTGGGGCCCAGCGCAGAGCCAACAAGTTGAAGAAGACTACAGAATAAGTCCCATGATCCCACTCTCCTAATCAGACAGCAAGGGAGATGTGTGTGTGTGTGTGTGTGTGTAGCAGATGTGAAGTTGCTATTGAGAGCTAGTCGTCTTTCATGTGTGGTTTCTGTACTGTAGACAGTCTTTTTTTTAAATTGTACATGATGTTTTTGCATAATAAAAGCATCGAATCTAGATGGAATCGCATGTTATTTCACAGAATTCTTGATTTCCTGGTTTATGCGCCTGTCTAATTGCGCCATAGTGCTCGTATGAACATGTCTATACGATGAACAAAATGCGCAGTTGAATGCTCTGTGCACGTTTACTAGTCTTCACTTGAGATGATTTGCTGGATGTTTCCGCAAGTAGGTATCTGCCACGGCGTCAATATACCTGTCTGGATGTATGTGTGAAACTAGAACGGCGCCTTTAGGACATCTCTTATGTCACAAAATAGGTGAAGGACATGACCTTTTAGTTCTGTGCTCAAGTTGGAGGGATAAAAACGCCCCCCGCTGCCCCGCGGGCAGACTATACGATACGGAAGTTAAGAAAAAGGATTCCTTTATCCGTTCCATGCGGCTCTGGACTGACATTTTTAAAGATTCAAGTCATGTCCTTCCAAGAAAAAGGAACGCAGGCAATCAACAGACAACAGGGGTGCTTTCAGAACCCTCCGGAATAGTTGTGGGATCTCGGTGCATTTAGTGTTTGGTTGCTGAATAACAGTGTAAAAGATGAGATGTGAATGCTGCCTTGGAACAAAAGTTACTGCAGAGATTTCATTCCAAGGCCAACTGGTGACGAGACGTTGAATCTACCCGATATGCATTGGAATTAGAAATGCACATTCGTATGAACTGGAGTGACTCATAAATAGATTTTCATTGAGTTCCTTGGTAAGCCACATGGGGGCAGAATGACTTCCCGTAGCGGTCATGGACACCATTCCCTTCCACCACAGGAGGTTGCCGGCACCTTAATTGGGGAGAACGGGCTCGTGTTAATCGCTGGAGTGGAATGGTATCATTCATGGTTTCCATGTGTTTGATGCCATTCGCTTCGTACCGGACATTATTACGAGCCCCCCCCAGTAGCCTCTTGTGGCTTCCGCCTAACCTTATCCGAACGTCTCATTGATGTGTTTTCAGTGAATGCAGTGAGTGGACATAAAGACCTTACTCAGACCCTGATCGGAAGTGACACTGAGCATACATGCACACACACACACACCGGCCACTGCATGGGGACAAGGGAGCAATAGAACACACACAGACAGATTCATACATATATTCATGGGGAAGATGGAACGAAGAGAGATTCACAGTGAGCCATAACACACAGGGAAGTGAGCGACCGCCCGCTCCAACACACACACAGCCCAATGTTCTTCCTCAGAGGTAGAGCGGTCTCTTCAGGACAACCTTGCTTCAGTGAGCTGAGCAGAGATCAATTCTCAAATTGCTCTGACGCCCTGAAGTTCCTGTGCAGTGGATACAGTGTCCCTTTGGGCTACTCCATACATCCAGTTTTACTGGTCTGTGTCAATCATTTCCTGGCCAATCATCCACATTAAATGAGCAAGACTGAAGTTGTCAGGCACACTTCCTCTGAGACCGAAAAGGGAGACCGTGACTGGAAAGAGCGAGAGACAGCGAGGAGGAAGAGAGTGAATGGCCAGCAGACCATTTGAAGCTGAACAGGGCTGACTGGTGTTTCAAATGGTAAACAGATCTATATCTGATGTCTGCCTCTCTATGAGTTGGAAATGAGTCTGGGTTCAGAGAGAAAAAAAAACGAATTTGATCTGTGATTAACTGTGGTTGAATGGACTGTCTCTTCTCCCGACGAATTCAATAAATCTGTTTAATCTTTTCTCTTTTTTCCCTCCCACATCAAACCACTACTGGGACCGGTTAGAGGGATGAGAAGGAGTAGAAAGAGAAGTGGATCAGAATAGAGATGAAAGAACAGGATGCGTGGGGACACACGCACACAGACTGCCCGGTCTGTCCCCCCCGTATCTCCTCTCAGTTGTCATAATGTCCACTTAATTATCTGGTATTTCAGAACCTGTTATGGACCCTGTGGATATGAATCGTGTTTTGGTCCAGGATCTTGTAAATGGACGACGTCCTTGCCAGGCCACACAAAGCCCTTGTGTGAGTCCTTTGTAAACACCTCGGGTGGATTCGGTTTTAATTCAATTGATGCGACGTGCTTCTCTTTCTCTACCTGTCGTTGTGGTACTGTGCTGGCATTTCTTCCTATTTTTGATTCCAAGCACCTTTCCATTTGTTGCCTCGAAGAATAAGAGTCGAGCGCGTTATTTCCCTTCTCCTGCTGTGGCGCTTGCACCAGGGTTTCCCCTCATGTTCCCCTCATGTGGCCCGGCAAAATGAGAAGGTGGTACTTCCAAAATTACAAAAACCCATCTGTCAATTCACTTTGGTCGCAAGATGTTAGGCCCAGTTGATTGACACATGGACCACCATGTTCATGTGAAGTTCATGTAGCCATCATTTATTGAATGGCTACACACTGAGTGGAGCTAACGATCACAGCTGTGCCAACTGTGAAAATGGCAAACAACAGCTGTTGTAGAGAGAATGTTGCCCATTCGGGCTCCTAATGTTGACAGTTGCCTGCCTCAGGCCTGAAATTGACAGCAACCAATATAGCCATGTGGGCCGAAATGGTTGTGATGGGGGGGGGGTTTCTGTGCTGTGACAGAATGGCAGAAGGAGTCTAGTAAGGACAAGGAGTGTGTGTGCAGCGACTGGGTACATTCCCCGAATATTTCTACATTCAAGCCTGGCTCTGTCTCAGGTGTACAAGCCAAGGACCTGTTATTGTGTGTTAACAGCCGTTGGGTGACTGCGTGTGTGTGTCTGCGAATTGCGTGCGTACGTGCACGCGAGTGTAATGCACCTTCTTATCCCAAAGCAAACTCTTCAGCAAGCCTCCAAAGTCTAAATTCATCATCTCTTATCGAAATCTACACTAACACAATCTACCTGCCCTATTTCTATAACCTGTATCAGCTTTCCTTATTGCATCGCTGGTCTCGATCACTGATATGAACAGACTTATGTGATAGTGGGATCCCTTGCCTCACAGACAGGTCCAGAGGTGTGTAGTGAAATGTCACGTGTGACAAAATTGGCCCACAGGAAATGGTGCCCCTCTCCTTTGGCCCTTAGCATGCGGGTTAAACACTGAACTGGACACTGTACGGTCAGCTTCTGTGATTGGCCTTGAAGGCACACAGGCAGAAAGTTTATCACAAGCTCTAAGGACACCAAACAGGACGTTGGGAGGGAGGGGGGCGGGGTTAAAATATGATCGAAAAAAACCAGATAGGCCTACATCTGAGTTGTCATCCTTTTCACAACCTATAAAGACACTAAGATAATCACTAGAGAGTACAAAAATATTTGGAGGACATTACATGACGCACATCTGAAGGAATCAGATTTAAGCAAAGAAATGTAGCATTTGGCGTAGGAATAGGATGTCTCTTTGAACCCCCCGTAACCTTTGAAGCAGAGGACCAACCACCCAGCGGGTCTGTTGGGATCCTTTCATCCAGCGGAAACAAAGCTTAACTCATCCTCACGCCACGGCAGGTGACACACACATCTTAGACCTTACATGCACCGGCACTCACGCCACAACACACACACACACACACACACACACACACACACACACACACACACACACACACACACACACACACACACACACACACACACACACACACACACACACGCATACTCAGTGATGGAAATGATCAATTAGAAACAGCCAAACCCTCAGACTACATCCAACTGCTCACACATCCCATACACACACACCGTTGCATCATGTCTCACCCCAGACACTGTGATTTCCCTGTTTTCAACTTCTGAAACTCCTTGTTACTAGGGAAGTGTAGAGGAGAGGGAATATCTCTGTCCCAGCAGAGCAACCAGGACTTAAACATGGAGATTAGTTAGTGGGAGTGGTGGACCTGAGATTTCAATGTCAACCCTTTCACTCACTCATAAACACACATGATCAAAGGGCCTGTATGTTTGAAGAGCATGTGTCTTCTGAGAGTTGCTGAGAGATAGGGAGATATACAATAAACGGAGCGATGGAGATAGGGAGATATACAATAAAAGGAGCGATGGAGATAGGGAGAAATACAATAAAAGGAGCAATGGAGATAGGGAGAAATACAATAAAAGGAGCGATGGAGATAGGGAGAAATACAATAAAAGGAGCGATGGAGATAGGGAGAAATACAATAAAAGGAGCGATGGAGATAGGAAGAAATACAATAAAAGGAGCGATGGAGATAGGGAGAAATACAATAAAAGGAGCGATGGAGATAGGGAGATATACAATAAAAGGAGCGATGGAGATAGGGAGAAATACAATAAAAGGAGCGATGGAGATAGGGAGAAATACAATAAAAGGAGCGATGGAGATAGGGAGATATACAATAAAAGGAGCGATGGAGATAGGGAGAAATACAATAAAAGGAGCGATGGAGATAGGGAGAAATACAATAAAAGGAGCGATGGAGAGAAATAGGGAGAAATACAATAAAAGGAGCGATGGAGATAGGGAGAAATACAATAAAAGGAGCGATGGAGATAGGGAGATATACAATAAAAGGAGCGATGGAGATAGGGAGAAATACAATAAAAGGAGCGATGGAGAAGAGAGAAGGGGAAAGAAATAGAAAGTTGGTGAGAGAGAAAGAGAGGGTTAGAGGAGAGGAAAAGAGCGAGAGAAAGATAAGGGGAGAGAGAGACCACGTTACAACAAGAAGTCCAGTACCCAGTTGCACAGGGCGGGGTCGGGGCCCAGGGTCTCGAGCTTGATGACGAGCTTGGAGGGTACTATGGTGTTGAATGCCGAGCTGTAGTCGATGAACAGCATTCTCACATAGGTATTCCTTTTGTCCAGGTGGGTTAGGGCAGTGTGCAGTGTGGTTGAGATTGCATCGTCTGTGGACCTATTTGGGCGGTAAGCAAATTGGAGTGGGTCTAGGGTGTCAGGTAGGGTGGAGGTGATATGGTCCTTGACTAGTCTCTCAAAGCACTTCATGATGACGGAAGTGAGTGCTACGGGGCGGTAGTCGTTTAGCTCAGTTACCTTAGCTTTCTTGGGAACAGGAACAATGGTGGCCCTCTTGAAGCATGTGGGAACAGCAGACTGGTATAGGGATTGATTGAATATGTCCGTAAACACACCGGCCAGCTGGTCTGCGCATGCTCTGAGGGCGCGGCTGGGGATGCCGTCTGGGCCTGCAGCCTTGCGAGGGTTAACACGTTTAAATGTCTTACTCACCTCGGCTGCAGTGAAGGAGAGACCACATGTTTTCGTTGCAGGCCGTGTCAGGGGCACTGTATTGTCCTCAAAGCGGGCAAAAAAGTGATTTAGTCTGCCTGGGAGCAAGACATCCTGGTCCGTGACTGGGCTGGGTTCCTTCTTGTAGTCCGTGATTGACTGTAGACCCTGCCACATGCCTCTTGTGTCTGAGCCATTGAATTGAGATTCCACTTTGTCTCTGTACTGACGCTTAGCTTGTTTAATAGCCTTGCGGAGGGAATAGCTGCATTGTTTATATTCGGTTTGATTTAATTGAGTCTTTTTGCCTGTCGCTTTGATTAAACGGAGATTGTGTTAATTCTAGTTTTTTTTTGCCCGTTTGGTTCACACGGTACCTCCCCGTTTCACTCCATTCCAGAGTGTTTTCTTGAACATGGCCTGTTTTTATTTTAGATTAGATTCAGGTGCTTTGTTATGCTCAGGGTTTTATGTATGATTGATTGTTTAATTCACTGTTTCTTCCAGACTCCATGAGCTGATCAAGCTAAGAAATCAGGAGGGCAAGAGTGACCCCATGAAGAGTCTGCTACTGGACATTGACTTCAGGTCAGTTTTATTTTATTGGATCACACAATGCATAGATACTATTTTACAGCGATGAGCATTTGCGATGAGTGACCAAAACAGGCATCGAAAGAATTTAGAGCTGAGCACACACTTTAAATGGTACATGAATGCACTTATTGCTTTTTGAGCGACGCTTATTAACGTTTATGGATTGTGATGGGAGTGTTGACGTCCCGTATCTCCATATGACCGGCCCACGCCTGTCCCTCCGGTGGCCTTAGGAGGCGGAACACAGGGTAGAGGGGCTCCGTGAACTGATGATTTACCCTGTCATGCGGGTTAAACACTGAACTGGACACTGTACGGTCAGCTTCTGTGATTGGCCTTGAAGGCACACAGGCAGAAAGTTTATCACGAGCTCTAAGGACACCAAACAGGACGTTGGGAGGGAGGGGGGGAGGGTAAAATATGATCGAAAAACCAGATAGGCCTACATCTGAGTTGTCATCCTTTTCACAACCTATAAAGACACTAAGATAATCACTAGAGAGTACAAAAATATTTGGAGGACATTACATGACGCACATCTGAAGGAACCAGATTTAAGCAAAGAAATGTAGCATTTGGCGTAGGAATAGGATGTCTCTTTGAACCCCCCGTAACCTTTGAAGCAGAGGACCAACCACCCAGCGGGTCTGTTGGGATCCTTTCATCCAGCGGAAACAAAGCTTAACTCATCCTCACGCCACGGCAGGTGACACACACATCTTAGACCTTACATGCACCGGCACTCACGCCACAACACACACACACACACACACACACACACACACACACACACACACACACACACACACACACACACACACACACACACACACACACACACACACACACACACACACACACACACACACACACACACACACACACACACACACACACACTCCCGTGAGGTTATACGCACACGCATACTCAGTGATGGAAATGATCAATTAGAAACAGCCAAACCCTCAGACTACATCCAACTGCTCACACATCCCATACACACACACCGTTGCATCATGTCTCACCCCAGACACTGTGATTTCCCTGTTTTCAACTTCTGAAACTCCATGTTACTAGGGAAGTGTAGAGGAGAGGGAATATCTCTGTCCCAGCAGAGCAACCAGGACTTAAACATGGAGATTAGTTAGTGGGAGTGGTGGACCTGAGATTTCAATGTCAACCCTTTCACTCACTCATAAACACACATGATCAAAGGGCCTGTATGTTTGAAGAGCATGTGTCTTCTGAGAGTTGCTGAGAGATAGGGAGATATACAATAAACGGAGCGATGGAGATAGGGAGATATACAATAAAAGGAGCGATGGAGATAGGGAGAAATACAATAAAAGGAGCTGGAGATAGGGAGAAATACAATAAAAGGAGCGATGGAGATGGAGATAGGGAGATATACAATAAAAATACGGAGCGCGGAGATGGAGAAATACAATAAAAGGAGCTAGGAGAAATACAATAAAAGGGGAGATAGGGAGATATACAATAAACGGAGAAATACAATAAAAGGAGCGATGGAGATAGGGAGATATACAATAAAAGGAGAAATACAATAAAAGGATGGAGAAGAGAGAAGGGGAAAGAAATAGAAAGTTGGTGAGAGAGAAAGAGAGGGTTAGAGGAGAGGAAAAGAGCGAGAGAAAGATAAGGGGAGAGAGAGACGTTACAACAAGAGGTCCCAGCTCACTATCCCTGCAGGGCTGCACAGTAGGGAGGAAGGGGGGGGGGGATGCGAGATGTGGAGGGGTGGAAGAAGGGGTTGTAGCGGTGGGGGCCGGCTACTTCTCCGCCTTGGCAGAGAGGGAGCAATTATGAATCCCTCTCTCCATCCCCTCGATTCCTCCATCCCCTCTAGTCCCAAAAAAGGATATAAATAAACAGCCAGTCCTCCCAGAGCCCTCGCCAGAAAGGGGAAAAGTTTTACACGAGAGGAGAGGAGGAACGGAGAAGAGAGGAAACCCCTTGTCTCTGGTGTCAGAGTGTGTGTTCGGTGGTAGCAGTCGTGGTCAGAAGAGAGAGGGAACACATTCCTCCACCATGGGGTGAGTACTGCAGCGATAGAGGGGACGCTGTGTCGTCCCGACTGTGAGTTTATCATCTTTCCCATCGCTGTGACTGGGAGAGTTTGTGCGTGTGTGTGTTTACGAGTGCTTATCCCAGCAGCTCGGATGAGTTATGGGCTCACTTCATAGGGTTAAGGGTAACTGTGAAACTGAGAAACACACTGTGCTCTCACACACAACCAGAAATCACTTCTGGCATTTAGGAGAGTGTGTGTGTGTGTGTGTGTGTGTGTGTGTGTGTGTGTGTGTGTGTGTGTGTGTGTGTGTGTGTGTGTGTGTGTGTGTGTGTGTGTGTGTGTGTGTGTGTGTGTGTGTGTGTGTGTGTGTGTGTGTGTGTGTGCCAGAGGAGGCTGGTGGGAGGAGCTCTAGGAGGACGGGCTCATTGTAATAGCTGGAATGGAATCAAGGGAATGGTACGAAACACATGGAAACAACTTGTTTGTCATTCCATTCATTCCTGCCATTACAATGAGCCCGTCCTCCTAGAGCTCCTCCCACCAGCCTCCTCTGGTGTGTGTGCATGCCTTCATGCGTGTGTGCGCAAGTGGATGTGTGTGTGTGCTAAGACGGCATTACTTTAAGTGCATGGCATCGGAGCAGACCTGTGACTATAATTGACTGTGCATAATGGAACAACCTCACGACGTAATTCTTTCTGAGTGAAACTTTTACACCGGCGCAGAAGAAACGCCAGGCAGACGGAAAAACAACTTAAGTGGCCCCGCTGTCTCGGAGCGGGGGCATTTACGTCCTTATGATTTATATTCACTCACAGTCCAAGACTTTTCCAACATGCAGGCTTGTTTTTCCCAGCTCGCCTCCAGACTACATTTATTGCCCTTCGTTTAGCGTCAGCGACGGTCGTGGCGTGGGTCTGTGTAACCTTGCTGCGTACGTCTCGTCTCTTGTCTTTCGCATTTCTGACAGCTCCCAGCTCATGCTTCAATTCGCCAGAAGCGTGGGGTCTCTTTTACGCGTTTCCCTATGTGCGTCCATGGTGATGCTAAATACAATTTTAATAAACACATCACAGTAAACATCGCCAGTGGCTCCCAGGAACACAGCTGTTCGCAGAGTGAAGCCAATCTTCGTGGGAGTCGGTGTCCGTGTCAGACCCTGGGAGGGAGAGATTCCTCTAAAAACATCTGTATTGAGATAGAAATACAAACCGTTGTGCAGCATCACCTCTGACCTCTAACCTTTTTAGAGTGGACGATCCTGATTTGTCCAAACCCCGTGATGACTGGAGTCTGTATGGAGGAAGCTTAGGGCTTCCCTGCTGGTCAGTTTCCTTGTTAAACTCTAGAGACAGCATGCTTCCCTCTCCTTCTTTCTCTCTCCCGTTCTCTCTCTCTCTCTCTCTCTCTCTCTCTCTCTCTCTCTCTCTCTCTCTCTCTCTCTCTCTCTCTCTCTCTCTCTCTCTCTCTCTCTCTCTCTCTCTCTCTCTCTCTCTCTCTCCACCAACTGTCTCTTCTCTGTTTGTCGCCCATATTTACAAGGTTATTAAACACAAAAGACACATCCTTCCCTACTAACTATGGGCCTATCCCTCTGTTCTTAACTAACCACAGTGCTTCATCAGAGGGCATCAGCACTCTGCACATGCTGTTCTAGTTCTGCCTAAGACTGGACTCGGGGGAGAATTCTTTGCATTGTTCTATTTACAGGCGAAGTATCCCTGCAGTCCTGCTGGCTGTGCAGTCAGGACGGGGGATAGGAGAGGCTTCCGTCACAGTAGATTTACTGTACCTGATGCTGGGGATGATGTACCTGATGCTGGGGATGATGTACCTGATGCTGGGGATGATGTACCTGATGCTGGGGATGATGTACCTGATGCTGGGGATGATGTACCTGATGCTGGGGATGATGTACCTGATGCTGGGGATGAGTTTGTTGTTTGCTCTGATGATAGGTGGCTTCTTCTTCACAGCTTTTTGGTCCGTTCTGGTCTGTTGCTCATTCTGCCCTGAAAACCTAACAATCTGGTTTTGTTGGTCTGGTTGTGGAAATGTCTCTGGGGCATTTCTTTTGGGATTTGTGCGTCCCTTGCTGTTGGTTTTGGTGCGGGTGTCTGTCGGTATCTTGATTGGTGTGGAGAGCTCTTTTATCATCTGAAAGGGCCGAGTATGTTGATGCCCAAAGTGTGTCGATGTAAGTATTATAAAATTTGGTGGGTGCTTATACACGCATGTGTGATGTGGACACGTGTTGTTTTTTTCCCACCCTGAGACACTCGCGGAGAGTGGGGTCACAGCCAGGGTCTGCCATTATCAGTGGCGACCGTGCAGCAATTAGGGTTAAGTGCCTTGCTCAAGGGCACATAGACAGATTTGTCACCTTGTCGGCTCAGGGATTCACACTAGCAACCTTTCAGGTTATTGGCCCAGCACTCTAAATGTTAGGCTACCTGTGGCCAACACTGATTGTGTGTACAATGTATGTAACGTTGGAGCAGTGTCTCTTGACAGATGGGGTGTTTCTGGCTAGAGGATTTTGACTAGAGGAAGAGATAATGGTCAACGTTTAACTTCCGACTAACATTCCATCAGACTGCAGTCTTTGTCTGGCACTCTGCTCTCAAGTGGTGACACACCAGCATTGCCTGGTAACGGTGTCTGTTGCAATAAGATCTCATGGTTTGACAGTGTCTGACTTGAGTGTTCCCAACCTGGTCTCAGAGCATATTGTATTATTCTGTATGCAAATCCAAGATACTCCATTTAGTATGATATTGTTTCGTATGGTATGTATTCATTTGTGGATGTGCATCATCCATTTAGTTATGATATATTACTAATTTCAATTCGTCAGGTATATTACGAATTACAATTCAGATGACATTTTGCAATTTGTATGATATGTTACGAATTTGTTGTGGCTAACGTTGGCTAGGTGGCTAATTTGAGCTAGGCTAGGGGATAAGGTTAGGGTTAGGGGTTAGGTTAAAGGGTTTAACATTGAGTTAAGTTTAGGCATTTTCATTTCGTTTGGTAAGTTAAGTGTTAAGGTTTGGTTTTGAAGTAGTCAACTCGGTGGGACTTCCTATGGGTTAAGGAAGGATCACGTTATTCCATCCAGGTCAGGGTTCCCCAAATGGTGGTTTAATTTGTAATCTGAACAAACTAATTAGAAATGTCATTTTTGTGTGTACTATTTATAACTTTCATTGTTGGACATAAAAGACTGTAAAAAACACCAGGAAATCAGCTCCAAGTGATTTTTCTGTTCCCACATAATATAAAGACACATGGTAGAAGAAGAAAATGGACTACTTCAAAATGGAGACGGTCTCAATGGAGCTGCCCGTGCGCTCACAGACGCCACAGCGGGACAAATACAACGCTGCGATCTCTATACATTCCCATGCTAGATTTACAGCCTCAACCCACCTTTCAAATCCATGACAAGATACACAAACGCGCTGGTGTGTCGCCTCTGTTTTCTAAATATGTATTTGCTCAAAAGAAAAGCAACGGAAGGGCTCCATCCGTTTTATTAATGGCTAAGTCAGCGGCTTCATTTGGATTAGGCCTGCAGGCCCTGCTTGGAAGTTATTACTTCACAATGCCATCATGTAAGCAACAGCCCATATGCTTCTCATCACAGGGGAATGGCATTCGTCCAGAGGGGAAAAGAGAAAGGCAAAGTTGAAAGATGCATATCAGATCTACAGTATGTCCCTCGGGAGACCGTTACATGTCTCACACACACATTCACATGCACGCGCACGCGCACACTCTCCCTTTCTCTCTGGGAATGGAGGGAGACCTCAGTGACGTGGTGGCGGCTGACATTTTTTGGGGGGGTTTGAGGTTTCGTGAGTCACTTTTTCCCTCGGGGGGTAGCCGAGCAGTGCCAAGTTCCCATTGTGTCCGTCCCAAATATCAATTTTGGGACGCGAGTTAGAAATAGCCAAGAAACGAGACGAGTAGAAGTGCCGTGGCCAAACGAGGGAAGAGGATGTAGATGTAGAAAAGGCCACTGCTGCTTAGTTGAGGTTGTATATGTAAGGTAGCATGGAATCGGGGCAAACGTTTCACACCCTCACACCTAAGGGACTGGGGGGGACATGACTCCGAGCTTTCAGGCTCTAAAAAAGTACTTCAGATTTGACTCGAGGGTAACGTGATTGAGTGCTACTGAAGTATCGCTCAAACACTTACACTGACCAGGCCATGTGTTTCCGATGAGGTCTGAGCTACGATAGCGTGTCGCTGACGCTTGCCCTGTCAGACGGAAACGAAATCTAGGACACGTTTCCGCTCCCCCGAGGTGAGTGTCTCGCTCTCGCACGTCTCAGCATTTATGCGAGGAAATTGAATTCAATAAATCTCTCTCTCGAGTGTGTGAGATTAAACAAAAAGGATGGAGGAGGAAGATGGAATATTTGATACCTAAATATGGCCATATCCATCTCTAGCACTCTCCTGAGTCATGCGCTCCGTTTCGTCCCCTGTCCTGGGCTAAGACGTGTGCGGGATGGAGGTTGCTGCTGGGAAGACGTGTCTGCGTCTGGTCTACGAGATCAGTGGTTCCCAACTCCAGTCCTCCAGTACCCCCCAACAGTACACATTTGTATTGTATCCCCAGACAAGCACACCTGCGGGGGTACTGGACGACCGAAGTTGGGAACCACTGTATTAAATGACATGACAGGGGGGTCCAAAGATTTTTAGGCCAATGATGGCTAACTTAAGTGATATTTGATTTCAACCTGAATTTTAGCCAAGCAAAATGTTATACACGGAAACCCACCTGTGGAGAAATATTATTTGATATAAACATTAGAGGGCAAAATTGGTAACATAAATATATTGCTGCTCAACACCGTAGGTAGGCTACTTACTATATTTTGAAAGAAATGTTGTTTAGTTGAACGTGTCTCACCCTGGCTAAGAGGGGCTGTGACTAAACTCAATTCGGTACCATAGATCCAACTACACCACTCTAAGTTTACACCAAGAGCATGGGGAGCTCTAAATAGCATTTGTACCATAGGCTACACAGGTTATTTTAGTTAGGGATTGAGTGGAAGAACATGGAAGGAGTGTCAGAGGCAGGTCACTCTTCGGTCTGTTTGATTTCCCTCCAATTGTCAGTATCCATAAATGAACCAGTTAGTGGTGCACGAAAATGGAGGGAGGATGTAAAACTAAACCAGTTACATAATCAAATGAGACAAAAAAAAAACGGTTTCCGTGCAGGTGGAGGGAAAGCATGACGGCTAACTAACTCCGGGCATCGTCTATCAAATCATACTTCTCTTAACAAAACCGAGGCTTCCAAAAAAAAGAGCTCTGCCACAGCTTCAGTCAAACGTAGCGTCCCTCTCCCCTGCATCTTATCCCCTGGGCGGCCGCACCTCAGACAACGAAAACAACGGTCATAAAAACAGGGTGGCAATCACATTTCTCAATTCGTCACGGTGTTAACAGGCACTCAACTAGGAGCACATACAGTGGGGAGAACAAGTATTTTTTTATACACTGACGATTTTGCAGGTTTTCCTACTTACAAAGCATGTAGAGGTCTGTAATTTTTATCATAGGTACACTTCAACTGTGAGAGATGGAATCTAAAACAAACATCCAGAAAATCACATTGTATGATCTTTAAGTCATTCATTTGCACTTTATTGCATGACATAAGTATTTGATCATCGACCAACCAGTAAGAATTCCCCACTGTATGTTAAAGCATGCACAGTAATCAAGGGCATTCATCACGCCTGTAACAAGTGGATGAATCCCTAAAACCAAAACATTACAAACTGAACCATGTTTACCAGCCTCTCTCCAGAACCAAACATTAACCATGGGTTTAATAACAATGTGGCAGCATCATTAATATCTATTAGAAAGACCCGAGCCGAACCACCCAGGGGATGGTGGTGCTCTCTCTTTCCTTCTCTCTCCCTCTCTGTATCACCCTCTGTCTAAATTCAATTTCAATTTAAGGGGCTTTATTGGCATGGGAAACATATGTTTACATTGCCAAGGCAAGTGAAATAAACAATTAAAAAAATTAGCAGGAAACATTACACACAAATTTCCAAAAGAATAAAGACATTTCAAATGGCATTATGTCATTCAGTCTCTCTCTCTCTCTCTCTCTCTCTCTCTCTCTCTCTCTCTCTCTCTCTCTCTCTCTCTCTCTCTCTCTCTCTCTCTCTCTCTCTCTCTCTCTCCCCGTCCTCTGTATATCGCTCTGTCTCACTCTCTCTGTCTCACCCCTTCTTTCTCGCTCGCTCACTCTCTCTTTCTCTCTCATCTCCCACTTTGTCTCTCTGCCTCCCTCTTTGTCTCTTCTGCACAATCTCCCTCTCTATCTTTTCTGTATGTGTTTGTGCCTGCTAGACGACTGTGCCAACCAAGCATCCTGGGCATCTGGCTATACCCAGACAGACCTCCCTGGGCGCTGATGGATGCCCAAGAGCCGGCTCATCTCCAACACCCAGCCTGGCAGGCTGGCGCCTAATGCCACACATTCATCACCCACCACTGCCAGCCCCCAGAGCAACAGAGCTCTCTAGCCCCACAGCTCCACACACAGCTCAGACACAGCAGTGGGCTAATTCATTTAGGGTGTAGCTGGATCTGCCTGCCGGCTGCTTGCTGCCTCTGCACCAGACACCAAGGCCTCTCTGTTGGAATTAATGGAGTTTTCATTTAATACATTTTTTCTTATCATCTAATAGAATGTGTCAAAATGGGAGGAATGAGGTGTGGGGGAATGAGTGTGATGGGTTGTTCTGCCTCACCCACTGTGCTGGGAGAATTTCAGGAAGTGGCAGCTTACCCTCACAACAGTATTGTTGGAGCCATATTGAAAATGGTCATGTTGATGAAAATAACGTTGTGGAAACCCATTATTTGAAAGAAAATTATGAACACCACTTGGTTCAAATATAAACATTTCTCCCTCTCTGTCATCACGCGTGGCTGTTTCTCTTCCTACATCAAAATAAGAAACTGTTTTCCAGTTCAGCAAAGTTGACGTCAATTTGTCTTGTTGTTGCGTTACCTATCGACAGTGTTGATGTGGTTTTGTCTTGTTGTTGTGCATGGAACTCCAACTAATGACAGTGTTTATCTCAGTAAAAACACCCCTGCATTAGGTCACTGATTACTTATGGCAAGCTCTGTCAAAGGTGGCTTTTACCGACTGAAGTTCAGAACCACTCGCAGGGAATTAACAGGTTATTAGTCTGTTTAGACACTTATTACCAGATAACACTGTAATCCGGCAGTGCCTTGGGATAGGGTGACAGGAGAATGGGATAAGAACATATTATTATTACTGCCTCAGTGAACAACAGAGAGTTCTAGGAATATGTTCCCAGAACTATTGTAACTCAAAGTGGAAATTGATATTAGTTTGTGTGTTATTATTCCCCATAATCTTGAGTTACTTTAAGTATTTGAAGAATTGACATGGTTTATCGGGAGTGGTTGACTGTGGTCCTTGATGGCCGTGGCAGGTATCTACTGGTTGTAATCCAAGTCTTTAATCAGTGACTTGCTGATTAAGGCAAGTGATGGCTCTCAATGACATCAACTGGCATCAATTACCTACCAGGGAGAAAAGCTGATCAGTTGCACACTCGTTAAGCCCCGCCGGATCCCCACAGTGGCAATTAGAAGAGCAATTAGGAGAGCCCCGTCCCCATAAACCACATTAAGTTAGATAATCCAAGGACTCTTCTATCAAAGTAGGACAGGGCATGACAAACCTGTAGCCCTGTGCTATGTTGAATAGAGAGTGACATTTACACTATAGTGTAGGGAGTCGGGAGAGCATGCGTGCATACTTGCATGTTAAGGACAGGTTAGACCAAGATTAACGTTGGCCGTGCACAGTAGATCCTCTGCTGGGTGTCAACAGAGATACTGGATGTAATGATGAGATGGTCTTGTCTCCGCCTAAACAATGGGAGTCGTCAGCTTATCGGTCTGATTGTCGGTCTGCTCATTGCTGTATTCACCCGTGGACAGATTTTGACAGGGGTTGACCCTCTCGTCTACACATTGTTTGCAGGGCCTTTCCTATAACGTCATCATCCAATCCCAGTAGTATCTCCCCCAGAGGTCTGTAACTAGCAGCAGATATACCCATCCGTTGTTCGCCATCTGTGGCTCCATGCCTATATGAGAAATACACAACGATGACAAACGGGGGCATCATCGTGTTGCTGATACGCCTCCAGAAGGCTCTTCCTGGACCAACAAGGGGAAGGCAGGAAAGACTCAAAACCGCCACCTCTTGCCCCCAGTTGCCAAGCAACAACGATCCTCCCACGATATCTGAAATTGTATAAGGAGCCTCGTCGTTACCAAATATGGATCATTAAAAGACCATTTAGGGTCTAATGTGTTTCGGGGTTTTTTTTTCACATCTGGTATTCCAAAACAGAGAATATTATCACAAACTATTTTCAAGATAAATGAGAGATGTAAGGAGTAAACATTGCGTTTGAACTTAGGATGTACTTAAAAGTTAGAGCACTCTTTTGTCAACGTGATAGAAATATTTGCAGTACCTATAGATAGGATATTCTTTTAATGTGATACGATATTATTACACGATGAATGGAGGTGTTTTGAAAACGTAAAAAACAAACTTACTGCAGGTGAAATCCATTGAACCTACTGTAGTTTAGAGCCTGCCTGTTTTTCATTAACCTAAACTGAACTGACTATCTGTGAGCTGCTGGCGTTTTAGGAATGTACACGTGTTCCTCTCGGGATAGGCATATCTTTACTTATAGTCTTATGTCCATAAGCAATGACACCATCCCTCTCTCTCTGTGTGTGTGTGTGTACGGTGGGACTTTGGTGTACAATCCTTTCCCAAGGTTTGTAAACACCTTTCAAGAAAGTGAGGGGCGTGGGACATGATTGTTGCACACACAGCACCAGTGGTGGAAGAAGTACTCAATTGTCATACTTGAATAAAAGTACAAAGTAAATGCTACAACATCAACTTCTTTATTAAGCAAACCAGACGACGGCACAATTTGTATTTCATTTGTATTTATTTGCGGACAGCCCGGGACACACTCCAACACTCAGACATTATTTACAAACCCAGCATTTGTGTTTAGTGAGTCCGCCAGATCAGAGGCAGTCGGGATGACGACATGTTATAATGATAGGTGTGTGAATTGTACCATATTGCTGTCTTGCCTGCACATTCGAAATGTAACACGTACTTTAGGTTGTTGGGGGAAAATGTACGGGAGTAAAAAGTACATATTGTGTTTAGGAATATAGTGAAGTAAATGTGGAAGTTGTCAGAAATAGAAATAGTAAAGTACAGTTAGTAAAGTACAAATAGTAAAGTACCCTAAAAAAAAGAAACGTCTTACAGTACCTTCAGAAAGTATTCACTCTCCATGACTATTTCCACGTTTTGTTGTGTTACAGCCTGAATTTAAAATGGATTTACATGTACATGTTGTGTTGCAGGCCTACACACAATACCCCATCATTTCAAAGTGAAATTATGTTTTTTTAAATGTGCACAAATCAATACAAATAAATCACCTGAAATGTCTTTCGTCAATAAGCATTCGTCCACTTTGTTATGGCAAGAGCCTAAATAAGTTCAGGCGTAAAAATGTCCTTAATAACTTGGATGGACTCACTCTGTGTGCAATAATAGTGTTAATATTGTTTTTGTAGAACTACCTCATCTCTGTACCCCACACATACAATTATCTGTAAAGTCCCTCAGTCGAGCAGTGAATTTCAAACACAGATTCAACCACAAAGACCAGGGAGGTTTTCCAATGCCTCGCAGAGGGACACCTATTGGTAAAAAGCAGAGTGAATATCCCTTTGAGCGTGGTGAAGTTATTGATTAGACATTGGATGGTGTATCAATACACCCAGTCACTAAAATGATACAGGCGCCCTTCCATAACTCAGTTGCCGGAGAAGAAGGAAATGGCTCAGGGATTTCACCATGAGGCCAATGGTGACTTTAAAACAGTTACCAATGGCTGTGATGGGAGAAAACTGAGGATGGATAAACAATATTGTAGTTACTCCACAATACTAACCTAAATGACAGAGTGAAAAGAAGGAAGCCACTTCCGGGTTGGAGCGAGCGGTCGCATCTGCACTTCGGTCCGCAGGTAGTATAACTTTTTCATTACATTTCATTACATTTCATTATAGTACAACGGTTTGATTTGTCTAATCTTAGCAATTTCTTCTTAGCTAGCTACATAGCCGTCTTTGTATTAAAGATAATTGCGTAATTATCGTATTTCGTCGTCCTAACGTAGTCTACATTGCTATCTGCCCAGCAGCTAGCCAGCTAGCTAATGTCCACCGTCTACCGAATAGCAGCACTGTAGAAACTATTACACTCAACTGAACGACTTGATTAGTGTAGTGTTAGCTAGCTACATAGTTGTCTTTGCGGTCTTCGTATTCAAGATAATTGTGTAGTTTAGAGTGTGTAGTCTTAGAGTGATTATCTTAATTTACCGAGGTTAGCTAGCCAGCTATTTGTCGTCCTTAACGTAGGAGACACTGCTAGCTAGCCAACAGCTAGCCAACGTCTACCGAATAGAACTTCCGCACTCAACAACCCGGTCGCATTCCGCTTCGCTCCACAGGTAGTATCACATTTTCATTTAATTTCATTACAGTACAACGGTTTGATTTGTTTGATCGTAGCTAGCTACATAGCTAGCTACATAGCCACCTTTGTATCAAAGATAATTGTGTAGTCTAGAGCGATTTTCTAGGTTAGCTAGCCAGCTATTGTCGTTCTTTTAACGCAACGTAACGTAATCAACACTGCTAGCTAGCCAGCTAGCCCCCGAATAGCAGCACTGTAGAAACTATTACACTCAACGGAACGACTTGATTAGTGTAGTGTCAACAACGCAGCCACTGCCAGCTAGCCTACAAAGTCAACAACGTAGCCACTGCCAGCTAGCCTACTTCAGCAGTACTGTATCATTTTAATCATTTTAGTCAATAAGATTCTTGCTACGTAAGCTTAACTTTCTGAACATTCGAGACGTGTAGTCCACTTGTCCTTCCAATCTCCTTTGCATTAGCGTAGCCTCTTCTGTAGCCTGTCAACTATGTGTCTGTCTATCCCTGTTCTCTCCTCTCTGCACAGACCATACAAACGCTCCACACCGCGTGGCCGCGGCCACCCTAATCTGGTGGTCCCAGCGCGCACGACCCATGTGGAGATCCAGGTCTCCGGTAGCCTCTGGAACCGCCGATCTGCGGCCAACAAGGCAGAGTTCATCTCAGCCTATGCCTCCCTCCAGTCCCTCGACTTCTTGGCACTGACGGAAACATGGATCACCACAGATAACACTGCTACTCCTGCTGCTCTCTCTTCGTCCGCCCACGTGTTCTCGCACACCCCGAGAGCTTCTGGTCAGCGGGGTGGTGGCACCGGGATCCTCATCTCTCCCAAGTGGTCATTCTCTCTTTCTCCCCTTACCCATCTGTCTATCGCCTCCTTTGAATTCATGCTGTCACAGTTACCAGCCCTTTCAAGCTTAACATCCTTATCATTTATCGCCCTCCAGGTTCCCTCGGAGAGTTCATCAATGAGCTTGATGCCTTGATAAGCTCCTTTCCTGAGGATGGCTCACCTCTCACAGTTCTGGGCGACTGTAATCACCCCACGTCTACCTTTGACTCATTCCTCTCTGCCTCCTTCTTTCCACTCCTCTCCTCTTTTGACCTCACCCTCTCACCTTCCCCCCCTACTCACAAGGCAGGCAATACGCTCGACCTCATCTTTACTAGATGCTGTTCTTCCACTAACCTCATTGCAACTCCCCTCCAAGTCTCCGACCACTACCTTGTATCCTTTTCCCTCTCGCTCTCATCCAACACTTCCCACACTGCCCCTACTCGGATGGTATCGCGCCGTCCCAACCTTCGCTCTCTCTCCCCCGCTACTCTCTCCTCTTCCATCCTATCATCTCTTCCCTCTGCTCAAACCTTCTCCAACCTATCTCCTGATTCTGCCTCCTCAACCCTCCTCTCCTCCCTTTCTGCATCCTTTGACTCTCTATGCCCCCTATCCTCCAGGCCGGCTCGGTCCTCCCCTCCCGCTCCGTGGCTCGACGACTCATTGCGAGCTCACAGAACAGGGCTCCGGGCAGCCGAGCGGAAATGGAGGAAAACTCGCCTCCCTGCGGACCTGGCATCCTTTCACTCCCTCCTCTCTACATTTTCCTCTTCTGTCTCTGCTGCTAAAGCCACTTTCTACCACTCTAAATTCCAAGCATCTGTCTCTAACCCTAGGAAGCTCTTTGCCACCTTCTCCTCCCTCCTGAATCCTCCTCCCCCCTCCTCCCTCTCTGCAGAGGACTTCGTCAACCATTTTGAAAAGAAGGTCGACGACATCCGATCCTCGTTTGCTAAGTCTTCCGTCTTCAAGAGAGCGAGAGTTGCACCCCTTCTGAAAAAACCTACACTCGATCCCTCCGATGTCAACAACTACAGACCAGTATCCCTTCTTTCTTTTCTCTCCAAAACTCTTGAACGTGCCGTCCTTGGCCAGCTCTCCCGTTATCTCTCTCAGAATGACCTTCTTGATCCAAATCAGTCAGGTTTCAAGACTAATCATTCAACTGAGACTGCTCTTCTCTGTATCACGGAGGCGCTCCGCACCGCTAAAGCTAACTCTCTCTCCTCTGCTCTCATCCTTCTAGACCTATCGGCTGCCTTCGATACTGTGAACCATCAGATCCTCCTCTCCACCCTCTCCGAGTTGGGCATCTCCGGCGCGGCCCACGCTTGGATTGCATCCTACCTGACAGGTCGCTCCTACCAGGTGGCGTGGCGAGAATCTGTCTCCTCACCACGCGCTCTCACCACTGGTGTCCCCCAGGGCTCTGTTCTAGGCCCTCTCCTATTCTCGCTATACACCAAGTCACTTAGTCACTTGGCTCTGTCATAACCTCACATGGTCTCTCCTATCATTGCTATGCAGACGACACACAATTAATCTTCTCCTTTCCCCCTTCTGATGACCAGGTGGCGAATCGCATCTCTGCATGTCTGGCAGACATATCAGTGTGGATGACGGATCACCATCTCAAGCTGAACCTCGGCAAGACGGAGCTGCTCTTCCTCCCGGGGAAGGACTGCCCGTTCCATGATCTCGCCATCACGGTTGACAACTCCATGTAGAGCATGAACCTACAGGAACGGGCCACCGCCTTGATGTTAGTTGAGAACGACAGGGTGTTGTCCAGGATCACGCCAAGGTTCTTAGCGCTCTGGGAGGAGGACATTTACATTACTTAAATGTAAATGTAATGTAAATGTCCTCCTCCCAGAGCGCTAAGAACCTTGGCGTGATCCTGGACAACACCCTGTCGTTCTCAACTAACATCAAGGCGGTGGCCCGTTCCTGTAGGTTCATGCTCTACAACATCCGCAGAGTACGACCCTGCCTCACACAGGAAGCGGTGCAGGTCCTAATCCAGGCACTTGTCATCTCCCGTCTGGATTACTGCAACTCTCTGTTGGCTGGGCTCCCTGCCTGTGCCATTAACCCCCTACAACTCATCCAGAACGCCGCAGCCCGTCTGGTGTTCAACCTTCCCAAGTTCTCTCACGTCACCCCGCTCGTCCGCTCTCTCCACTGGCTTCCAGTTGAAGCTCGCATCCGCTACAAGACCATGGTGCTTGCCTACGGAGCTGTGAGGGGAACGGCACCTCAGTACCTCCAGGCTCTGATCAGGCCCTACACCCAAACAAGGGCACTGCGTTCATCCACCTCTGGCCTGCTCGCCTCCCTACCACTGAGGAAGTACAGTTCCCGCTCAGCCCAGTCAAAACTGTTCGCTGCTCTGGCCCCCCCAATGGTGGAACAAACTCCCTCACGACGCCAGGACAGCGGAGTCAATCACCACCTTCCGGAGACACCTGAAACCCCACCTCTTTAAGGAATACCTAGGATAGGATAAAGTAATCCTTCTCACCCCCCCCCCCTTAAAAGATTTAGTTGCACTATTGTAAAGTGGCTGTTCCACTGGATGTCATAAGGTGAATGCACCAATTTGTAAGTCGCTCTGGATAAGAGCGTCTGCTAAATGACTTAAATGTAAATGTAATATATTCCAAAACGTGCATCCTGTTTGCAAAAAGGCACTAAAGTAAAACTGCTGAACATGTGGCAAAGAAAATAACTTTATGTCGTGAATACAACGCGTTATGTTTCGGGCAAATCCAACACAACATATCAAGCATGGTGGTGGCTGCATCATGTTATGGGTATGCTTGTCATCGGCAAGGACTAGGGAGTTTTTTGGGGGGATAAAAATAAACAGAATAGAGCTAAGCACAGGCAAAATCCTGGAGGAAAACCTTGTTCTGTCTGCCTCCAACAGACACTGGGAGACCAATTCACCTTTCAGCATGACAATAACCTAAAACACAAGGCCAAATATACACTGGAGTTGTTTACCAAGATGACATTGAATGTTCCTTAAATCAAATCAAATCAAATCAAATTTTATTTGTCACATACACATGGTTAGCAGATGTTAATGCGAGTGTAGCGAAATGCTTGTGCTTCTAGTTCCGACAATGCAGTGATAACCAACAAGTAATCTAACTAACAATTCCAAAACTACTGTCTTATACACAGTGTAAGGGGATAAGGAACATGTACATAGGATATATGAATGAGTGATGGTACAGAGCAGCATACAGTAGATGGTATCGAGTACAGTATATGCATATGAGATGAGTGTGTAGACAAAGTAAACAAAGTGGCATAGTTAAAGTGGCTAGTGATACATGTGTTACATAAGGATGCAGTCGATGATGTAGAGTACAGTATATACATATGCATATGAGATGAATAATGTAGGGTAAGTAACATTATATAAGGTAGCATTGTTTAAAGTGGCTAGTGATATATTTACATCATTTTCCATCAATTCCCATTATTAAAATGGCTGGAGTTGGGTCAGTGTCAATGACAGTGTGTTGGCAGCAGCCACTCAGTGTTAGTGGTGGCTGTTTAACAGTCTGATGGCCTTGAGATAGAAGCTGTTTTTCAGTCTCTCGGTCCCAGCTTTGATGCACCTGTACTGACCTCACCTTCTGGATGATAGCGGGGTGAACAGGCAGTGGTTCGGTGGTTGATGTCCTTGATGATCTTTATGGCCTTCCTGTAACAACGGGTGGTGTAGGTGTCCTGGAGGGCAGGTAGTTTGCCCCCGGTGATGCGTTGTGCAGTCCTCACTACCCTCTGGAGAGCCTTACGGTTGAGGGCGGAGCAGTTGCCGTACCAGGCGGTGATACAGCCCGCCAGGATGCTCTCGATTGTGCATCTGTAGAAGTTTGTGAGTGCTTTTGGTGACAAGCCGAATTTCTTCAGCGTCCTGAGGTTGAATAGGCGCTGCTGCGCTTCTTCACGACGCTGTCAGTGTGAGTGGACCAATTCAGTTTGTCTGTGACGTGTATGCCGAGGAACTTAAAATTAGCTACCCTCTCCACTACTGTTCCATCGATGTGGATAGGGGGGTGTTCCCTCTGCTGTTTCCTGAAGTCCACAATCATCTCCTTAGTTTTGTTGACGTTGAGTGTGAGGTTATTTTCCTGACACCACACTCCGAGGGCCCTCACCTCCTCCCTGTAGGCAGTCTCGTCGTTGTTGGTAATCAAGCCTACCACTGTTGTGTCGTCCGCAAACTTGATGATTGAGTTGGAGGCGTGCGTGGCCACGCAGTCGTGGGTGAACAGGGAGTACTGGAGAGGGCTCAGAACGCACCCTTGTGGGGCCCCCGTGTTGAGGATCAGCGGGGAGGAGATGTTGTTGCCTACCCTCACCACCTGGGGGCGGCCCGTCAGGAAGTCCAGTACCCAGTTGCACAGGGCGGGGTCGAGACCCAGGGTCTCGAGCTTGATGACGAGCTTGGAGGGTACTATGGTGTTGAATGCCGAGCTGTAGTCGATGAACAGCATTCTCACACAGCATTCTCACATAGGTATTAGGGCAGTGTGCAGTGTGGTTGAGATTGCATCGTCTGTGGACCTATTTGGGCGGTAAGCAAATTGGAGTGGGTCTAGGGTGTCAGGTAGGGTGGAGGTGATATGGTCCTTGACTAGTCTCTCAAAGCACTTCATGATGACGGAAGTGAGTGCTACGGGGCGGTGGTCGTTTAGCTCAGTTACCTTAGCTTTCTTGGGAACAGGAACAATGGTGGCCCTCTTGAAGCATGTGGGAACAGCAGACTGGTATAGGGATTGATTGAATATGTCCGTAAACACACCGGCCAGCTGGTCTGCGCATGCTCTGAGGGCGCGGCTGGGGATGCCGTCTGGGCCTGCAGCCTTGCGAGGGTTAACACGTTTAAATGTCTTACTCACCTCGGCTGCAGTGAAGGAGAGACCGCATGTTTCCGTTGCAGGCCGTGTCAGTGGCACTGTATTGTCCTCAAAGCGGGCAAAAAAGTTATTTAGTCTGCCTGGGAGCAAGACATCCTGGTCCGTGACTGGGCTGGATTTCATCTTGTAGTCCGTGATTGACTGTAGACCCTGCCACATGCCTCTTGTGTCTGAGCCATTGAATTGAGATTCCACTTTGTCTCTGTACTGACGCTTAGCTTGTTTAATAGCCTTACGGAGGGAATAGCTGCACTGTTTGTATTCAGTCATGTTGCCAGACACCTTGCCCTGATTAAAAGCAGTGGTTCGCGCTTTCAGTTTCACGCGAATGCTGCCATCAATCCACGGTTTCTGGTTAGGGAATGTTTTTATCGTTGCTATGGGAACGACATCTTCGACGCACCATCTAATGAACTCGCACACCGAATCAGCGTATTCGTCAATATTCCCATCTGACGCAATACGAAACATGTCCCAGTCCACGTGATGGAAACAGTCTTGGAGTGTAGTCAGCTTGGTCTGACCAGCGTTGGACAGACCTCAGCGTGGGAGCCTCTTGTTTTAATTTCTGCCTGTAGGCAGGGATCAGCAAAATGGAGTCGTGGTCAGCTTTTCCGAAAGGGGGGCGGGGCAGGGCCTTATATGCGTCGCGGAAGTTAGAGTAACAATGATCCAAGGTTTTACCACCCCTGGTTGCGCAATCGATATGCTGATAAAATTTTAGGGAGTCTTGTTTTCAGATTGGCTTTGTTAAAATCCCCAGCTACAATGAATGCAGCCTCCGGATAAATGTTTTCCAGTTTGCAAAGAGTTAAATAAAGTTCGTTCAGAGCCATCGATGTGTCTGCTTGGGGGGGAATATATACGGCTGTGATTATAATCGAAGAGAATTCTCTTGGAAGATAATGCGGTCTACATTTGATTGTGAGGAATTCTAAATCAGGTGAACAGAAGGATTTGAGTTCCTGTATGTTTCCTTCATCACACCATGTCCCGTTAGTCATGAGGCATACGCCCCCGCCACTCTTCTTACCAGAGAGATGTTTGTTTCTGTCGGCGCGATGCGTGGAGAAACCCGTTGGCTGCACCGCCCTGGATAGCGTTTTCCCAGTAAGCCATGTCTCCGTAAAGCAAAGAACGTTGCAGTCTCTGATGTCCCTCTGGAATGCCACCCTTGCTCGGATTTCATCAACCTTGTTGTCGAGAGACTGGACATTGGCAAGAAGAATACTGGGAAGTGGTGCGCGATGTGCCCTTTTTCGAGTCTGACCAGAACACCGCCGCGTTTCCCTCTTTTTCGGAGTCGTTTCCTTGGGTCGCTGCATGCGATCCATTCCGTTGTCCTGTTTGTAAGGCAGAACACAGGATCCGCGTCGCGGAAAACATATTCTTGGTCGTACTGATGGTGAGTTGACGCTGATCTTATATTCAGTAGTTCTTCTCGACTGTATGTAATGAAACCTAAGATGACCTGGGGTACTAATGTAAGAAATAACACGTAAAAAAAACAAAAAACTGCATAGTTTCCTAGGAACGCGAAGCGAGGCGGCCATCTCAGTCGGCGCCGGAAGTGGCCTAATTACAGTTTTTACTTAAAGTGGATTGAAAATCTATGGCAAGACTTGCAAATGGCTGTCTAGCAATGATCAACAACCAACTTGACAGAGCTTGAATATTTTTTTAAAGAATCATGTGCAAATATTGTACAATCCAGTTGTGCAAAGCTCTTAGAGACTTACACATAAAGATATACAGCTGTAATCACTGCAAAAGGTGATTTTGACTCAGGTGTGTGAATACTTATGTAAATTAGATATTTCTCTATTTCATTTTCAATAAATTTGTAAATATTTCTAAAAATATGTTTTCACTTTGTCATTATGGGTTATTGTGTGTTGGTGGGTGAGACAAAAAAAATGTGTCATTTTGAATTCAGGCTGTAACACAAGAAATGTGCAATAAGGGGTATGAATACTTTCTGGAGGCACAGTAAGTGGTACTTCAAAGTATTTATACTTAGTTGCTTTACACCACTGCACAGCACCGTGAGATGGATGGTAAACACAGAAATTCTGCCTCCGATTGTTGGGAAGAATACCTTGGTTGTATTCATTAGTGCACCTGTTACAAAACATTTCACAACAGAAAATAAGAAAAGTGTTTCTTATTGAACACGTTTGGGAAGTACCACTCCCTGCTTGTTTCAATCTGCTATCTTCTGTTTGATGCCTAATGAATTGGACCCTCAATGCTAACTCACTGTTTCTTAACAGAAGAGCAACATGTGACTCGAACAAAGCTTGGTGATAAAGAGGCTTCTGAGATTAGGAAATCATTATGCCTTACAAACCGGTCGATCTAGCCTAGCATACATCTCAAATGATCCTATTCCCTACAATATGGCCCTACTACTTTTGTCCAGAGCCAGAACCACATACTAGAAAGACATACAGTATGGCCCTACTACTTCTGTCCAGAGCCAGAACCACATACTAGAAAGACATACAGTATGGCCCTACTACTTCTGTCCAGAGCCAGAACCACATACTAGAAAGACATACAGTATGGCCCTACTACTTTTGTCCAGAGCCAGAACCACATACTAGAAATACATACAGTATGGCCCTACTACTTTTGTCCAGAGCCAGAACCACATACTAGAAATACATACAGTATGGCCCTACTACTTCTGTCCAGAGCCAGAACCACATACTAGGAAGACATACAGTATGGCCCTACTACTTCTGTCCAGAGCCAGAACCACATACTAGAAAGACATACAGAATGGCCCTACTACTTTTGTCCAGAGCCAGAACCACATACTAGAAAGACATACAGTATGGCCCTACTACTTTTGTCCAGAGCCAGAACCACATACTAGGAAGACATACAGTATGGCCCTACTACTTCTGTCCAGAGCCAGAACCACATACTAGAAAGACATACAGAATGGCCCTACTACTTTTGTCCAGAGCCAGAACCACATACTAGAAAGACATACAGTATGGCCCTACTACTTTTGTCCAGAGCCAGAACCACATACTAGAAAGACATACAGTATGGCCCTACTACTTTTGACCAGAGCGCTGTACGTCTGCCTAGTATGTGGCACTAGCCAACATTAATGAACTATATGATTTGAGACAGGATTGATTTGCAGATAATAAGTGTGTAAATCAGGTTACTACCATAGAGCCTAAAAGAGCAATCTGGTCTTAGGGCAATTCCTAGGATTTGGTATGTAAACGCTCTTACCTCCAATTAGTATGCTATAGAAGTTAGGTTACATTATGAATGGAATAGTGGTTGTACAGTATCGAATGAAAGGAAATATAGTATTATACATATTACCCAGTCGTACAATGGCATAGGAATTGGATGGTATAACTTATCATGCCCCTTGGAGGACATATAGTATTATACGTCTTTCTCTGATACCATGTTCCTTATTGCGTTGTAAAAAAATATATTGAGAATTACGGTGAGAATTTACGTTGGTGGTTACGAGAACTAACGGCAAATGTTAGGATAGTTTACGTAAATGGTTAGGATGACTTTTAAACGACAGAGGTTGGCAGAATGTACATAGCAGGTTAGTTGAATTGGGTTAAGGTTAACATCAGGGTTAGGGAAGTTCTCTCCGAAACGACTCTTTGTATTGTTAGACGGTCCACTGTACAAGTCCAATCTCCCTACTTTCGTTTCTGTCTGAAGAAACGAGTCCATTAATATGTATAATTTGTCTTGGAGGTGCTCAGAAATACATTGAGTATGGACTCACGCATAGGTTGCCCTTCTGGTGAGCAATGTGTTGTGAGGCGGTGTGTGTAATAACGTCACCCCTGGGCCATGCAAAGATAATGTTTGGTTATCGAACTTAGCGATTCTCAACTGGTTCAGACTGGAGTGGGTCGAGAGTGTCTTAGAAGATAATAATACAAAAGAATACAAAAAATACATGTATTTATATATATATTTTATTTTATTTCAATGAAAAACACTCCATTCTGAACATAAACGACTAAAAGCACGTATAAAGTGTTTAGAAATAATAAGAAACCTATATATATATATATATATAATTTTTAAAATATATATTTTTTAATTGAGTTAACCTCGAAACTGTTTAACTTCAATTAGTATTTTCAAAATAGAGTTATTAGTAGCGCTATTTCGCTGATTTGTTTGATTTTGTGGTCTAAAACCAGTGAGTTTAACGTTCTTCATCAAGAATATGGGCAAAATAAAATTATTAACAAGGAGAATGTGGGACTGTTGTTCCATGTCATATAATTGGTAGATTTACTATCCGTATAGTTTTCCAGATTGCATTTTGGGAACAATAAAAAAATTACGATGTAAATATTGGCGAACCTGATCAATTTGGGTTCCGAGGTAAAAAAAAATAAGTTGAGAACTACTGATCCAATTTAATTAGTGAGTTTCCGCTCAGATTTTTTCCACAGTGTTGCTTTCCCACCAAGCAAGCACCTTTTCCACACACATGCACACGCTCATGCTTGAACGCACTGACATGCACATGCGCACACACTGTATATGCACACACACATGCATGCAAGCGTGCGCGCGCACACACACACACACATTAAATACATGTTTAGGGGTAGGTTAACAACAGATCACTCCATTCTGATATGTTATTCCTTTTTTCTTTCTGTCTGGGAAATTGTATAGGCTGGAGGCAGTTTCATGACCATTACCATAAGATCAGTCTTATTTGCCTGAAAAGTGAGTTTGAAAACATTCATCATTGTATGTATGTATGTCTATGCCTGTGTGCGTGTGTGTGTGTGTGTGTGTGTGTGTGTGTGTGTGTGTGTGTGTGTGTGTGTGTGTGTGTGTGTGTGTGTGTGTGTGTGTGTGTGTGTGTGTGTGTGTGTGTGTGTGTGTGTGTGTGTGTGTGTGTGTGTGTGTGTTATGCAGGTGAATGAGGACCCAAAAGCGACTTGGCGAAAACAGAGTCTTTATTCCAGTAAAGGAAATATGCAATACTCCTAGACAAATCGGAACGGTAAACAAAGCATAAAAAACAATTCCACTCGTAGTGACGAGGACAGACTGGAGACTCGACCATAAACTGTAGGTTGCCTCGGGAAGGCACTGACCGTAGCAGACTCAGACACCTGCTCACCACGCAGCATCTGAGGGAAACACGACACGACAGGGCGAGACAAAGACACAGCACGGTGAACAATATACAAGGATCCGACAGGACAGAAACGGAAGACAAGGGGAGAAATAGGGACTCTAATCAGAGGACAAGATAGGGAACAGGTGTGGAAAGACTAAATGATTGATTAGGGGAATAGGAACAGCTGGGAGCAGGAACGGAACGATAGAGAGAAGAGAGAGAGGGAGGGAGAGAGAAAAAAGGGAACGAACCTAAAAAGACCAGCAGGGGGAAAACGAACAGAAGGGAAAGCAAAATGACAAGACAATATAAGACAAAACATGACAGTACCCCCCCACTCACCGAGCGCCTCCTGGCGCACTCGAGGAGGAATCCTGGCGGCAACGGAGGAAATCATCAATCAGCGAACGGTCCAGCACGTCCCGAGACGGGACCCAACTCCTCTCCTCAGGACCGTAACCCTCCCAATCCACTAAGTATTGGTGACCCCGTCCCCGAGAACGCATGTCCATGATCCTACGTACCTTGTAAATAGGTGCGCTCTCGACAAGGACGGGAGGGGGAGGGAAGACGAACGGGGTGCGAAGAAAGGGCTTGACACAGGAGACATGGAAGACAGGATGGACGCAACGAAGATGTCGCGGAAGAAGCAGTCGCACAGCGACAGGATTGACGACCTGGGAGACACGGAACGGACCAATGAACCGCGGAGTCAACTTACGAGAAGCTGTCGTAAGAGGAAGGTTGCGAGTGGAAAGCCACACTCTCTGGCCGCAACAATACCTAGGACTCTTAATCCTATGTTTATTGGCGGCTCTCACAGTCTGTGCCCTGTAACGGCAAAGTGCAGACCTCACCCTCCTCCAGGTGCGCTCACAACGTTGGACAAACGCTTGAGCGGAGGGAACGCTGGACTCGGCAAGCTGGGATGAGAACAGAGGAGGCTGGTAACCCAGACTACTCTGAAACGGAGATAACCCGGTAGCAGACGAAGGAAGCGAGTTGTGAGCGTATTCTGCCCAGGGGAGCTGTTCTGCCCAAGACGCAGGGTTTCTAAAAGAAAGGCTGCGTAGTATGCGACCAATCGTCTGATTGGCCCTCTCTGCTTGACCGTTAGACTGGGGATGAAACCCGGAAGAGAGACTGACGGACGCACCAATCAAACGACAGAACTCCCTCCAAAACTGTGACGTGAATTGCGGGCCTCTGTCTGAAACGGCGTCTAACGGGAGGCCATGAATTCTGAACACATTCTCGATGATGATTTGTGCCGTCTCCTTAGCGGAAGGAAGTTTAGCGAGGGGAATGAAATGTGCCGCCTTAGAGAACCTATCGACAACCGTAAGAATCACAGTCTTCCCCGCAGACAAAGGCAGACCGGTAATGAAGTCTAAGGCGATGTGAGACCATGGTCGAGAAGGAATGGGAAGCGGTCTGAGACGACCGGCAGGAGGAGAGTTACCTGACTTAGTCTGCGCGCAGTCCGAACAAGCAGCCACGAAACGGCGCGTGTCACGCTCCTGAGTAGGCCACCAAAAGCGCTGGCGAATAGAAGCAAGAGTACCTCGAACGCCGGGATGACCAGCTAACTTGGCAGAGTGAGCCCACTGAAGAACAGCCAGACGAGTAGAAACAGGAACGAAAAGAAGGTTACTAGGACAAGCGCGCGCGACGCAGTGTGCGTGAGTGCTTGCTTAACCTGTCTTTCAATTCCCCAGACTGTCAACCCGATAACACGCCCATAAGGAAGAATCCCCTCGGGATCAGTAGAAGCCACAGAAGAACTAAAAAGATGGGATAAGGCATCAGGCTTGGTGTTCTTACTACCCGGACGGTAAGAAATCACAAACTCGAAACGAGCGAAAAACAACGCCCAACGAGCTTGACGTGCATTAAGTCGTTTGGCAGAACGGATGTACTCAAGGTTCTTATGGTCTGTCCAAACGACAAAAGGAACGGTCGCCCCTCCAACCACTGTCGCCATTCGCCTAGGGCTAAGCGGATGGCGAGCAGTTCGCGGTTACCCACATCATAGTTGCGTTCAGATGGCGACAGGCGATGAGAAAAATAAGCGCAAGGATGAACCTTATCGTCAGACTGGAAGCGCTGGGATAGAATGGCTCCCACGCCTACCTCTGAAGCGTCAACCTCGACAATGAATTGTCTAGTGACGTCAGGAGTAACGAGGATAGGAGCGGACGTAAAACGTTCTTTGAGAAGATCAAAAGCTCACTGGGCGGAACCGGACCACTTAAAACACGTCTTGACAGAAGTAAGAGCTGTGAGAGGGGCAGCAACTTGACCGAAATTACGAATGAAACGCCGATAGAAATTAGCGAAACCTAGAAAGCGCTGCAACTCGACACGTGACCTTGGAACGGGCCACTCACTGACAGCTTGGACCTTAGCGGAATCCATCTGAATGCCTTCAGCGGAAATAACAGAACCGAGAAAAGTAACGGAGGAGACATGAAAAGAGCACTTCTCAGCCTTCACGTAGAGACAATTCTCTAAAAGGCGCTGGAGTACACGTCGAACGTGCTGAACATGAATCTCGAGTGATGGTGAAAAAATCAGGATATCGTCAAGGTAGACAAAAACAAAGATGTTCAGCATGTCTCTCAGAACATCATTAACTAATGCCTGAAAAACAGCTGGCGCATTGGCGAGACCAAACGGCAGAACCCGGTACTCAAAATGACCTAACGGAGTGTTAAACGCCGTTTTCCACTCGTCCCCCTCTCTGATGCGCACGAGATGGTAAGCGTTACGAAGGTCCAACTTAGTAAAGCACCTGGCTCCCTGCAGAATCTCGAAGGCTGATGACATAAGGGGAAGCGGATAACGATTCTTAACCGTTATGTCATTCAGCCCTCGATAATCCACGCAGGGGCGCAGAGTACCGTCATTCTTCTTAACAAAAAAACCCCGCCCCGGCCGGAGAGGAAGAAGGCACTACGGTACCGGCGTCAAGAGACACAGACAAATAATCCTCGAGAGCCTTACGTTCGGGAGCCGACAGAGAGTATAGTCTACCCCGAGGAGGAGTGGTCCCCGGAAGGAGATCAATACTACAATCATACGACCGGTGAGGAGGAAGGGAGTTGGCTCGGGACCGACTGAAGACCGTGCGCAGATCATGATATTCCTCCGGCACTCCTGTCAAATCGCCAGGTTCCTCCTGAGAAGTGGGGACAGAAGAAACGGGAGGGATTGCAGACATTAAACACGTCACATGACAAGAAACGTTCCAGGATAGGATAGAATTACTAGACCAATTAATAGAAGGATTATGACATACTAGCCAGGGATGACCCAAAACAACAGGTGTAAAAGGTGAACGAAAAATCAAAAAAGAAATAGTCTCACTGTGGTTACCAGATACTGTGAGGGTTAAAGGTAGTGTCTCATATCTGATACTGGGGAGATGACTACCATCTAAGGCGAACATGGGCGTAGGCTTGTCTAACTGTCTGAAAGGAATGTCATGTTTCCGAGCCCATGCTTCGTCCATAAAACAACCCTCAGCCCCAGAGTCTATCAAGGCACTGCATGTAGCACCCGAACCGGTCCAGCGTAGATGGACCGACATAGTAGTACAGGATCTAGATGGAGAGACCTGAGTAGTAGCGCTCACCAGTAGCCCTCCGCTTACTGATGAGCTCTGGCTTTACTGGACATGAATTGACAAAATGTCCAGCAAGTCCGCAATAGAGGCACAGGCGGTTGGTGATCCTCCGTTCCCTCTCCTTAGTCGAGATGCGAATACCTCCCAGCTGCATGGGCTCAGTCTCTGAGCCAGAGGAGGGAGATGGTTGCGATGCGGAGCAGGGAAACACCGTTAACGCAAGCTCTCTTTCACGAGCTTGGTGACGAAGATCTACCCGTCGTTCTATGCGGATGGCGAGAGCAATCAAAGAGTCCACACTGGAAGGAACCTCCCGGGAGAGAATCTCATCTTTAACCACTGCGTGGAGTCCCTCCAGAAAACGAGCGAGCAGCGCCGGCTCGTTCCAGTCACTAGAGGCAGCAAGAGTGCGAAACTCTATAGAGTAATCCGTTATGGATCGATCACCTTGGCATAGGGAAGCCAGGGCCCTAGAAGCCTCCCTACCAAAAACTGAACGGTCAAAAACCCGAATCATCTCCTCTTTAAAGTTCTGGTAATTGTTTGAACAATCAGCCCTTGCCTCCCAGATAGCTGTGCCCCACTCTCGAGCCCGGCCAGTAAGGAGTGATATGACGTAAGCAACCCGAGCTCTCTCTCTAGAGTATGTGTTGGGTTGGAGAGAGAACACAATATCACACTGGGTGAGAAAGGAGCGGCACTCCGTGGGCTGCCCGGAGTAACAAGGTGGGTTATTAACCCTAGGTTCCGGAGGCTCGGCAGACCAGGAAGTAACAGGTGGCACGAGACGAAGACTCTGGAACTGTCCAGAGAGGTCGGAAACCTGAGCGGCCAGGTTCTCCACGGCATGACGAGCAGCAGACAATTCCTGCTCGTGTCCGCCGAGCATGACTCCTTGGATCTCGACGGCAGTGTTACGAGCGTCTGTAGTCGCTGGGTCCATTCTTTGGTCGGATCCTTCTGTTATGCAGGTGAATGAGGACCCAAAAGCGACTTGGCGAAAACAGAGTCTTTATTCCAGTAAAGGAAATATGCAATACTCCTAGACAAATCGGAGCGGTAAACAAAGCATAAAAAACAATTCCACTCGTAGTGACGAGGACAGACTGGAGACTCGACCATAAACTGTAGGTTGCCTCGGGAAGGCACTGACCGTAGCAGACTCAGACACCTGCTCACCACGCAGCATCTGAGGGAAACACGACACGACAGGGCGAGACAAAGACACAGCACGGTGAACAATATACAAGGATCCGACAGGACAGAAAGGGAAGACAAGGGGAGAAATAGGGACTCTAATCAGAGGACAAGATAGGGAACAGATGTGGAAAGACTAAATGATTGATTAGGGGAATAGGAACAGCTGGGAGCAGGAACGGAACGATAGAGAGAAGAGAGAGAGGGAGGGAGAGAGAAAAAAGGGAACGAACCTAAAAAGACCAGCAGGGGGAAAACGAACAGAAGGGAAAGCAAAATGACAAGACAATATAAGACAAAACATGACAGTGTGTGTGTGTGTGTGTGTGTGTGTGTGTGTGTGTGTGTGTGTGTGTGTGTGTGTGTGTGTGTGTGTGTGTGTGTGTGTGTGTGTGTGTGTGTGTGTGTGTGTGTGTGTGTGTGTGTGTGTGTGTGTGTGTGTGTGTGTGCATGTGTGTGCGCATGTGTGTGTTTGTGTGTGTGTGTGTGTGTGCGTGAGTGTGCTCGTGTAATGTGTCCAATGAGTAGTGTGAGTGATTTGGAGAGCATGCATCAAGAGGCTCTGTAATCAGTCAACACATTCACTAATCAACACAGACAAGGACAGAGATTACTTTCCATGACATTCACACTAAGATTAGTGGTCCCTGAGCCATATATAAATAGCATACAAAGCTTTGGAAGCTATCCTTCATGTTGGCACTAATTGCTCCATGACAATGACATTCTAATTTGCATTCTGTCTTGGAACATGTTGGAGCCAAGATGGTGCCCGTAAAAAAATGTAAGCTCCAACTGGGTTCCCTGGCTTGTCCACTATGGCTGTCTGTGAACTCTAATAGCCCATTCCTCCTCAACAGAACCTAGGTCGCACAGACGACTGATGGGACACTGGTCCACTTCTTTTCCATTATGCTTCACCGAGTCCCCACGAGTCACACAAATCCATCCATTATGTTGACACATGTCCCCATAAACCACTTTAGATTGTATTAACCAAGGAACCGTCCTATCAAAACAGGAACGGGAATAAATGTATTTCTTCTCATGGGGTTCATCTAACAAAATGCTGAGTTCAGACAGAGGTAACTGATAATATGTTACAGTGTGATGCAGTATGATGTAGTATGTGCAGTTCCCATCCTGACAGACACCTAGTTAAGTTTGCTGATGACACTGCCTTGATCAGCCTGTTGCACGATGACGAGGAACACCATGGCCCGGTCCTAAATGACTTTTTAGAGGGGTGTGACGGATCACACTTGGTCCTCAATACCAACAAGACCAAAGAGATGTGCATAGGCTTCAGGAAGCAAACAACACCTACCTCTGCAACATCTATCAGAGGTCAGAACATAGAGGAATACAAATATCTGGGTGTCCTCTTGGACAATAAACTTCAGTTCAGTAAATTAACAGACCTGATCTACGAAAAGAGTCAACAGAGACTGTACTTTCTCAAAAAACTGGTATCTTTTAATGTTGACTGTACTATACAGACTCTGTTTTTGTAATGAACTTCGTCTGTTGTTTGTAGAAAGTCAGACCGAAATGCAGCGTGTAGGTTACTCATGACATTTAATGAAGAAAATGCTGTACATTAAATAACTGTGAATACAAAAACAACAAACGAGTGAAACTAATTACAGCCTATCTGGTGACTAACACAAAGACAGGTACAATCACCCACGAAATACAACGCGCACTCAGGCTACCTAAATACGGTTCCCAATCCGAGACCACTAGAATCAGCTGACTCCAATTAGGAATCGCCTCAGGCAGCCAAGCCTAACTAGACACACCCCTAATAATACACACTCCCAATTAATACAAACCCTAATACGAAATACAACATATAAACCCATGTCACACCCTGGCCTACCCAAACATATAACAAAAACACAAGATACAATGACCAAGGCGTGACAGTTTTACAAATCTTTTATCGAGAGTATTTGAACTTTTTGTATTGTTTGTTGGTTTGGCAATGCCACTGTCAGTCAGAAAATATGCTGAGAATACCATTTTTTGTATTTTTTATAATTTTTGAAACAAGTAATTTTTTAAATTTCACTTCACCAATTTGGACTATTTTGTGTATGTCTATTATATACAATTCAAATAAAAATCTATTTAAATTACAGGTTGAAATGCAAAAAAATAGGAAAAACGCCAAGGGGGATGAATACTTTTGCAAAGCACTGTATATCAGTATGATGCAGTATTACAGTATTACAATAAGATGCAGTATTACAGTGTGATGCAGTGTTACAGTGTGATGCAGTATATGATGCAGGGTTACAGTATGATGCAGTATTACAGTATGATGCAGTATATGATGCAGTATTAAAGCATGATGCAGTATATGAGGCAGTATTACAGTAAGATGCAGTATTACAGTATAATGATGCAGTATATGATGCAGGTATTACAGTATGATGCATTATATGAGGCAGTATTACTGTAAGATGCAGGATTACAGTATAATGATGCAGTATTACAGTATGATGCAGTATATGAGGCAGTATTACAGTAAGATGCAGTATTACAGTATAATGATGCAGTATTACAGTATGATTCAGTATTACAGTATAATGCAGTATTACAGTGTGTGCAGTATTACAGTATGATGAAGTATGACAGTGTGATGAAATATATGAGGCAGTATTACAGTATGATGCAGTATTACAGTGTGATGCAGTATTACAGTAAGATGCAGGATTACAGTATAATGATGCAGTATTACAGTATGATGCAGTATATGAGGCAGGTTTACAGTATGATGCAGTATATGATGCAGTATTACAGTATGATGCCGTATATGAGGCAGTATTACAGTAAGATGCAGTATTACAGTATAATGATGCAGTATTACAGTAAGATGCAGTATTACAGTATGATGCAGTATATGATGCAGTATTATAGTGCAATGCAGTATATGAGGCAGCATTACAGTAAGGTGCAGTATTACAGTATAACGATGCACAACTCACAGTGTGATGCAGTATGAGACTGTAGATATGTGTAATTATTTCTCGATCTACCAAAAGATGCAGATACTGTAGATCCCAGATGGGTAGGTCCACTGTGAGTTTAGATCTCTCCTTTAGAATGATGGAAACTGTAATATATCAGGCTGGTAATTGGGATGTCTGACAAGCACCCTTTGATGTTGAGATGGATGAGCATACATGGGAAACTGAGCGCATTGAGTGCATTCCCAGACATGGTCTGTTTCAAAGCCAAATTCCTCTGGTTTACAGATAATAGGGAAAGGCAATTGTTAGTGCACCTACTATATTTATGGTGGAAGGGAAGGCATAGAAATACACGTAATTGATGCAGAAACACACGTTTGATGTCATTAAAATAGCATGTGCTGTATAGGCATACTAGAATTCTCTCAGGCAAGGCTGTCAGAGCTGTAGCTGGACTGGTTATTCCAACGTTACAGGATAACTACAACTGCTCACAATGTCACTAATGAGTAACATGATATCCCTTCATCCGGATTGAGTAGTTCATTAAATGTTTTTAAACCACCTGTTTGCAGCTGAAGTTTCTCTCGCCAAACCCATTAGGGGGGTTTATTCAAGGTACACATCAGTACTGTTGCAGATAAAACACAGTATTCTAACACTTTTTCATTTTAGCCCGGGAACAGGGAACATTGGCAATGTACAGCTTATTCAAGTGATCCTGTTTCTTCAGTTTCAGTTTAATTTCCAGTTTCTTGTCAGTGACTGACTACGTGTGTTAAAAAAGCATCTGCTGCGTATGATGATGATGATGATGATCGCAAAAACTTTAATCAGTTTTGAGCAGCGGGTGCTACACATTAGCAGTGGATGGCTTCCCTCGTTAGGATGTAAAACACCTGTACCCTCGCAGTACAGCTCTGTACACAGTAAAGGCAATCCATTACTGCCGACTGCCTGCATCTACTACACATGTGTGATATTACTTTGACGCCGGGAAAGGCTTAGGGAAACCCTGTGCCAGATGACTCAAATGTAAATGGGAAAATGTAAATGCAGTCGGTTTCACTCGTAAACGTCATTCTGAAGCGCCGTGACAACACTGCAATGGGAGAAGTGCTACGTGCAGAGATGGGGGGGGGGATACGTGAAAATGTGTCTTGTTACAATAACAAGCTAAAATGCAAGATACTTATGCAAGTGCACACCTTCACGACGACAACATTTTCAGTAACGGTAACAAAAAACATTGACTGTGATATGTGGTTGTTAATCTACCGTAGTTGAATGCACTGACTATAAGTACCTCTGGATAAATAACCAAATGTAAATTCCCCCTTTCACCTCGCACTGCTATCAGAAGTCTGATGGCACTGTGGTGTGATGAGTATCTGCTAAATTACCTAAATGTAAATGTAAAAATGAACAATTGCAAAGCACACTGTGTCACACCCTGATCTGTTTCACCTGTCTTTGGGATTGTCTCCACCCCCCTCCAGGTGTCACCCATCTTCCCTATTATCCCCTGTGTATTTATACCTGTGTTCTCTGTTTGTCTGTTGCCAGTTCGTTTTCTTTGTCAAGTCAACCAGCGTTTTTGTGTCTCAGCTCCTGCTTTTCCCAGTCTCTCTTTTTCTCACCCTCCTGGTTTTGACCCTTGCCTGTCCTGACTTGGAGCCGCCTGCCTGCCCACTCTGACTGCTCCTGAGCCTGCCTGCCGACCTGTACCTTTGCCCCACCTCTGGATATTTGACCTCTGCCTACCCTAACCCTGAGTCTGCCTGCCATCTAGTGCCATTGCCCCACCTCTGGTTTACTGACCCCTGCCTTGACCTGTCTATTGCCTGCCCCTGTTGGAGTTAATTCGACGTTGTCTGCATCTGGGTCTTACCTTCACACCTGATACACTGGGTGTTATTATTGGCCTCGTTTCTGGGTGGAGCTCATTAGAATAATACCCAATGTGCTTTGCAAGTGTTAATTTTCATAGGTACATTTTAGTCTTTTAGCAAACACTCTTATCAGTGCCATCAGTCTTATGATACCACTGCAGGGTGAAAGGGGACACACATTTTGAAACGCTATCAAAAATTATATTAAAAAGTATTTTGTATTTGGAAAATACAAATTACACGTCTAAGTATTTTTTTAACCAAATACATTGGATCGTAGTTCAGGCCAGTGTAACACAAATGACAAAATACTTAAAGGTATTTGAAATGTAATTCAATACGTATTTCAAATACAAGTAGCAGAAATCTCTGGCTACATGTTATTACAGCTGCAGGTGCACTGACAAATCCAGCACATTGAGTTTTTCTGCTTAGAATCGGCATAATCTGCATAATACTCATCAAGTGTGTTTATGTGTGTGACGCTTAAAGGCCATGTATTCAAATGAATCTTGTCAAATGCCTCTCGCTCATAATTTTGCCCCCAGGGAGGTGTTGCAGCGATTATAAAATCATTCAAGAAAAACTTGCTCTTGTCAGAAAGACGATGAAAGGTTCACTGGCCCCTATGGCTTCTCCCTGGTTTGTTTGTCGAAGCAGGACACACACACAGGCATGCTCACACACTTGCATGCACTCACAACCATCCACCTACTCATCCACTCACATGTAAACACACACACACACACACACACACACACACACACACACACACACACACACACACACACACACACACACACACACACACACACACACACACACACACACACACACACACACACACACACACACACACACACACACACACACACACACACACACACACACACACACACACACACACACAGGCGTCAGGCTCGCAAGCACACTCACACACCTCAAACTGATCAGACAATAGTGGTAATAGAATGACCATAATAACTATTTTTCAATTCAAACCCTTTGGAAAATGAGGGTCAACTTCCTTCTCCCTGGTTCTTTGTGGAAAACGAGATCCATTTTAGCCCCTCTAATGTCACAAAACATGTTGTGGTTGTTGCTACGTACGGCTATATTTCCGGTCCCCTTTTGTACATTTGAACACTAGTAGGACCAATATACCTTTTATCAGGGCTCTAAAGCAATACTAGTTGTGCCACCCCCCCCCACCCCATGGATTTAAAATGCCCCCTTTAGGCAGGTCATCCTCAAACCGGTCCTGATGTCAAGGCTCAGGAGAGGAAAGAAGAGGACAGAAACGAACCATGACTGATATTGCTCTGCAAATGGAAATGTGCTCTTTCTGAGTGAGTGGGCTTCCAGCGGCTCAGGAAATGACTTTCTTTTGTCTGGAACAACTTAGTGATCCCCCAGCCTTCCACTGTAAACACACGGTTCCATGCAATAGAGGACAGTTGTATAACATCGGGAACCGGGTTCTCGGAGAACATTGAAACAGAACAGACCCCTAAGCTGCTTCGGACAGACAGGCAGAGGTAGTAGGTCATCTCGTTCAGTTAGGAGTTTGTCCCAGAGACCAACCCTCCCCCGGGACTGTGAACTTAAACCTCTTTTTCTCTCGTCCAATTTGATTTACCAGTGACCGTGTGCTCCGGGCTGACGTTCTACAGAGACGGTTCTGTGTTTTGTCAAATATGGAGAGGAAGCATGGAAAGTAGCCATTACGGCCCAGACCCATGCTTCTTCGCTTCTCTGCCTGCATGCACATATTTCAGCACACAAACTGGCCTGCTTAGAGAGAGGTATTCTAATCTAAGCTATTCTATGGGGCATTTCGAAGCAGATACTTCTCACATTGTTCATCTTGTGTTAGTAGTATATGTCAGAGGGGTAGACCTGATATGTACTGTACCTGCGATATCTGAAGGGCCATGAAATTGCAACAGGACGAAAAACATCACACTTAGCTTACATTGAGTACATGATAAGTACTCCTACTATACGAAGGTTAAGAATAACGGTATGAGTGCTCTACGGCACACATTAAAGCCGTTCTCCAGACAATACAGTTAGTCTGATCATCTCTGTGTTCTTTTCCTACCATCTGTCTGTACCAATAATGACAAAACACCAGTAACAGCAGAATAATCACCCGTAGTAACATCTTTATAGTGCAGTGAGTGAACACTGAGTTACATTGAGTCTCCATTTAGAACCAGAGAATATAGGCCTTCTACCCCAATGGTCTTTTCCCATTATGAGCCACAGCCGTAAAGTAGTGTCCCTCCATGTTTCAGAATAACTCATGTTTACTTAATGGCTCCACTGGAAAAGCCTGCAGGGCAAAGTCCACCGGAGAGGAGCTAAGAATGGGTCGAGTTGAGGAAGAGAGATCCCACAGGCTCTGTGTGTGTGTCTCTGTGTGTGTGTGTGTTTGTGTGTGTGTGTGCACTCGAGTGAGTGTGTGTGAGAGAGGGAGGCGGGAGTAGTGGATAGTGTGTGTATAAACTGTGTATGTATTAGATTGTGTTGGTGCAAGCTACTGCCCACTGTGGTTAAGAAGTAGGATTGTTTCCCTATGATAGCAGTGTGTGTGTGGTGCACTTCACTCAGCATTGCTTCCGTGATAGGAATGTACAGTATATGGAAAGTTGTACTGCAGCGGGGTTATCTCTCAGAGTACAACTGAAGGCCACGTTTACAATAGGGAGCTGGCTGTTTAAGCGAGAGCCGGGAATTATATGGTGGAGAGGGGAGTGTTGTTTGACTGGTGAGTGAAGGCCGAGTCATCACACCCAACCTCTCTGTCTGCTGAGTGACTACACCTGGACAGTGTTCCTGTGAAGGACATACATGCACTTGCGAGCGTGTACACACACAAGCACGCACGTACGCACACACGCACACAACCAATACACTTCCAGAATGACTCCTATGCTTTCAAGGTCCCCAGACTGGTCTCAGAGACATCGTAAACGTAAATCCAGGACACTCAAGTTAGTATGAAATGTTACATGAGACTCGCGTTAGCCACCTCGCCACCCCTAGCTGACATTAGCCACAACAAATTGGAATTCGTAACATATCATACATTTAGCAAATTAGAAACATATTGTACATTTTGCAAATTCGCAACATATTTTACGTTTTGCAAATTTGTTACATTGTATGAATTGCAATTTGTAACGTATCATACGAATTGTAATTTGTAACATGTCATATGCAATGGATGATGGACATCCACAAATGAATACATACCATACGAAATGTAACGTTTTATACTAAATGCTCTGGGACCACTTTGCAGCAGAATGACAGACAGTGAGATTTTCGAGAGAGACCTGACAAGTCTAGACCAGCTCGGTTTTGAAACACACACTGTTGGAACATCTGGAAGAAAGCCCGGGGTGGCCCTGTTTGTGTGTGCGTGTGTGCGTTTGTGTGTGCGCGTGTGCGTATGTGTGTGTATGCATGCGTGTGCGTGTGTGTATGTACGTGTGTGTCCTGGGCATATATGTGTTAATTTTGGGGAAGGGTCCCACTATCAGATCCCCCTATCAGATAGACTGGATGCCTAATGTTCTGGGCTGTCCAGATTCTCTAGTAGGAGGCCAGGGAGCTCCCATATGCCTGGGGAGCGGGTCCTGTGCTCCCAGGGGTAAAAGAGATGCCATCTGCTGGGTAAGGTAACACCACAGTATCAGCATGGTCCCACTGGCTGGACACCAGAGAGACACAGGATCTAAAGGGCCTGCGACAATGAATAGTATATAGTGGAGGCCATTACTATTTGTCAATTCAGTGTGGGCCTCCGAAATGGGCTGGGGAGTTCAATGGAGCATGTTCAGTGATTGATTGTATTGAGACGGCACACTTGGTGGTTCGTATTCATAAAGCGTCTTAGAGTAGGAGTGCTGATCTAGGAACAATTTGGCTTTTTAGGTAATAATGCATTGTATTATATGGATGGGAGGGGGCCTGATCTTAGATGAGCATTCCCAATCTGGGATATGTTTTTTATTAATAAGGGCGAGCAACTTTAAATACAGATTTTTGTTGTTGTTGAGGAGAACCAGTGGGTCATCCCTCCTTGCAATAGGCTTCCTTGTAGTTGCTATTGATTGTTTTGCCCTTGTATCAGCATTCACCAACACCCACTCAAATATATGAGGCAAGTAAGGTAATTTGAGTGTAAGGAAGGAGCCATAGCTCATGCTGCATGTTAAATAGTTCCATGTATTCATGAGAATATGCACATGGTGAAAATGTCAATCTAGACGAGGGGACAGTTAGGCTTAAAATATGTTCAGCTGACTTATCGAGGGCACATTTGAACCATCTTCCATTAATTAACTTAGTTCACTGATGTGAAAATCTCTGCCATCCTGCATATGTATACACATATTATTATTATTATTAAGTTATGCCCTTTGATGTAAACCCATATCTACTTTTCTGTCAAATAAACATACAAACAAATCACAAGAAAACATCGCTTTTCCATTTTGGAATTTAGAATCCGTTATTGGGGGGGGGGGGGGGGGCATGTTGCTGAGGCGATGTTGCTGCGCAAAGGCAATGAGACTCTTGCAGAAGTCTACCCACAGGCGCTCACAATGTAGGAAGCGCTCGCTTGAAAACAGATTACCACCACACACACTGCTTGCCAGTGACTGATATTATTTGCTTCCATTTTCGGAGTGTTGATGGTAATCTGATTAATTTGAGGAATTTTGGCTCTGAGCATGGAGGGCTGCTATCTCCCTGAATACGAAAGGATGGAAGCGTGGCTTGACGACCACTTGGAGTTCGCTCACTCCTACTTTGTCAGGAAGGCTACAAGGTAAGCGCGGGGGTGAGATTTAAGTCGTAACTGATTAATTGCATTTCCAAAACAGGGATAGCTCATTTTCTGATACATCCTCGCCGTCTATTATATTTGAATCAATCTGAGCGATAATTAATGTGTTCCTGAGTTGAAACATCCTGAGTTGTTTCAACGTAAAACGACATGCTACTAACGTTACTGACTTGTGTTATTGCCCCGGACCATCGGCACTACAGTCAGTAACCATTCACCAAAATAGCAAGAGAATTGAGAGCATACGCGTAATCATTAACCTTTATTCGGGCGATTCCATTCCACGCTGTTCCAAAAAGCGCAGTTAATTAAAAGTTAAACACGTTTTTGTTGTGTTACCACACAACTTCTGGAATAGATGCTATTGACCTTATTAGTTGTTTTGGTTTTATTCTAACATAAAGGTGTTGTGGCATGTTTTGACATATCGCAGTGGCTCGTGTGCAGTTTGAGTTACTGTTTAGATAAGACATTATAGGCTGGATACATTTGCCTCGATTGCAATCAGAACCTAAAAGGACAATTAGTTCATGTTTAGACATACAGTCAGTAAACAGTCCTTATTTACAGTATTTGATCTCACAGCAGCACACTATGAATTCCTGGGTGAGGTGCCAGTTGTAGCAATCCAGCAGCCTTACTGTCATTATAAGGGCATATTCTGTCCATATAGTGAGGCTGGCACCTTGGCATCACAACTATCAGTCCTAGTTTCGTTTCGAGTTTCAAGTTTTATTCTCACTTGCACAAGTACAACACAGTGAAATGCCTTCCTTGAAACCTCCAAACCCAACGATGCAGTGGCACAACAACAAAAAGAACACAAGGAAGAACAAAAACACAATAAATAAACATACGAAATAAGAAGAACACGAGAAAGTACGAAGCTTTATACGGTTGTCAGTTCCAATACCGTACAATGTGGGGGGATACTGGAGTGGAAGATGTTTAGAGGTAAGGTGACTAGGCATCAGGATATATGACAAAAAGAGTAGCAGCAGCATACATGACGATTGTATGTGAGTGTGTGTAGAGTCAGTATACATGTTTGTGCAGGTTATGTGTGTGTGTTGGAGTGTCAGCGTGCGTGAGTGTGTAGAGTCCTGTGAGTGTGTGTAGAGTCAGTATACATGTTTGTGCAGGTTATGTGTGTGTGTTGGAGTGTCAGCGTGCGTGAGTGTGTAGAGTCCTGTGAGTGTGTGTAGAGTCAGTATACATGTTTGTGCATGTTATGTGTGTGTTGGAGTGTCAGCGTGCGTGAGTGTGTAGAGTCCTGTGAGTGTGTGTAGAGTCAGTATACATGTTTGTGCATGTTATGTGTGTGTTGGAGTGTCAGTGTGTGTGAGTGTGTAGAGTCCTGTGAGTGTGTGTAGAGTCCTGTGAGTGTGTGTAGAGTCAGTATACATGTTTGTGCAGGTTATGTGTGTGTGTTGGAGTGTCAGCGTGCGTGAGTGTGTAGAGTCCTGTGAGTGTGTGTAGAGACAGAGCAACAACAACAAAAAGGAGTACAAGGGTCAACTCAGACAGTTTGTGTAGCCATTCTTTTAGCTATTTAGAAGTCTTATGGTTTAGGTGATAGAAGCTGTTCAGGAGCCTATTGGCACCTGTACCACCTGCCGTGCGGAAAGCAGAGAAAACAGTCGATGGCTTGCGTGGCTGGAGTCTTCCAACGGTTTTCCGGGTCTCCTTTTCACACCGCCTGATAAAAAGGTCCTGGAAGGCAGGGAGCTCGGCCCCAGTGATGTACTGGGCTGTCCGTACCACCTTCTGTAGAGCCATCCGATCGAGGGCGGTGCTGTTCCCATACCAAGTAGAGATGCAACCGGTCAAGATGCTCTCAATGGTGCAGCTGTAGCGCCTTCTTCACAACCATGCGCGTATGAGTGGACCATTTTAAGTACTTAGTGATTTGGACACCAAGGAACTTGAAGCTCTCGACCCACTCCACTGTAGCCCCGTTGATGTGGATAGGGGCATGCTCGCCCCCTTGTTTCCTGCAGTCCACGATCAGGTCCTTGGTCTTACTGAAGTTGAGGCAGAAGTTGTTGTCTCGGCACCACACTGCCAGGTCACTGACCTCATCCCTGTAGGCTGTCTCATCGTCGTCGGTGACCAGGCCTACCACCGGCCTGTCTTGATGATGGTGTTGGAGTCGTGCGTGGCCACGCAGTCGTGGGTGAAAAGGGAGTACAGGAGACTAAGCACACACCCCTGTGAGGCCGCTGTGTTGATGCTCAGCGTGGCGGAGGTGATGGTTGCTACCACCACCACAATGGGTTGAGACTTCCACTGCACTTGTGTCAGCACATCATTTGTTGTTGATGAAGAGGCAAATCCCTCCCTCTCTCGATTTCCCTGACTCTACTGTCCTGTCCACTCGGTGACTGGAGAATCCATCGAGTTTGGTGAGCCCCGAGGGGTATCTTGTCCGAAAGCCATGTGTCAGAAAATCAGAGTTATGAGATACCCGTTTGTAGCAAATCCACGATCAGAGGTCATCCGTCTTATTATCAAGTGATTGGCCAATAGAATGGAGGGAAGAGGTGGCAGGTTTTCCCGAACGGCTTAATCTCGCCAGGATTCCCCCTCTCCTGCCTCTTGGAAACCCTGAAATTTGAGTCGGAATTACATAAAGCCCCCAGGGCAGATGAGTCAAAGTTAAAATCGGAATTGGGGTAAGTAACTGCTGATCTTGATGTTCAAAAGCTCTTGTTGGCTATAAGAAATGATAGTGGATACATTCCGTGCAAATAAAGTGAGGACTTCTTTAGGGCTACTTATTTGCATTTGTCTATCCAGAATAAGTGTTTGCCAGTCCAGGTTTGCATAATTTACATTTCAGTCAAATAATCTTATCACATTGGATACCATTCCATTTTCCACAGGCCCATGGAAAGGTCAGACATATTTCTCTTAGAGAAGTAACGGGAGATATGCATTTTCTGGTGTGTATCCACAGTAACCGCGTTATGTGAAACATTATTTGATTGACACGTCAACATGTATCCGCTTGCACATATCATCAGATCGGATGTTTAGGTCTGAAACTCAGTTCTCTAAGAGCTCCTAAGGACACATTAGGGCTGCTCTATGGGGGATTCTCACTAGGGGGTCACACACACACACACACACACACACACACACACACACACACACACACACACACACACACACACACACACACACACACACACACACACACACACACACACACACACACACACACACACACACACACACACACACACACACACACACACACACACACACACAGACGTACACACAGGTTGCTGTCTCTTATGCTTGGCGAGATAACATTCCGCTTCCATCGGCTTGCGATTTCATAGTGCGGTTAGGGCTCAGTTTTATGTGTCTGGCAGGCAGCCTAATCTACAGGCACATTTCATGGCAAATCCGTTTTTACAGCCGCTGGGGTTTAGGAAGGTTTCAGTAGGGCTGTTCAGCCAAAGTAAGTATTTGACAAAATAAAAAAGGTTGGGATTTGAACCTAGGACCTTGTGGTGAACAGTGTTTTTAATGCTGGCACTGTGCATATCAGTCATGCTTTACAAATGTGCCCTGCCGACCAGAATTAGTCTGTGAGTTACTGTGTGAGGGGGAACGTGTGTGTGTGTGTGTGCGTGGTGTGTGCATACGCGTGTGCCCCTGGGATTGCGGTAGAATGTTGTTCAAATGTCTAACATTGTTGATTAATGTATTGTAAGTCTGGTAAGGCATATCTCATGATGTGTTGTAATGCATGTCCTGTGTGTCCTGTCTATTGTCTATTAGGAGATGGAGAAATCTGGTAGAACCTCTTCACACTACCTCCACATGTAAAGCTTGTCAAATACACAAATTACTCAGATTGTTTATATTTTCCTCTAATATCCTATAATGTCATATTGACCTGTTGTATGATATTGGTTATTGTTTTTATAATGTCGTATAATGTCCCGTGTGTTGTGTGTTGGTACAGGGAGATGGTGAATGCCTGGTTTGCTGAGCGAGTCCACTCCATCCAGCCCTCCTCATCATCCTCCTCCTCCTCGTCATCCTCCAAAGAAACCCTTACACCTCAGAGACCCACCCAGCCCTCAGACAGTCCCTGCCTAGCCTTCTCCCTGCCCCCTTCCCTGGGCCTGAACGACGGGCGCTCTCCCTCCCCGTCCCCCAGCCCTGCTCCTAGCACCCCCACCCGCAAGATCTCTGCATCTGAGTTTGACAGGCCACTGAGGCCCATCGTGGTCAAGGACGCGGAAGGCTCACTAACCTTCCTCTGCGACGCCGAACCCGACCGAGGCGACATCCGGACGCCCATGCCCTTCAGAACCCAGCAGGGAGGGGTCGGGCTTGGCATCCCTGCGGGGATGATGGACGAGGTGGACAGTGCCCGGGGGTTGGACCGCTGTGCCAGGCTGTTGGAGTTGGTGAAGGATGTGTCGAGTCACTTGGACGTGACGGCTCTGTGCCACAAGATCTTTCTGCACATCAACGAGCTGATTGCTGCCGACCGCTACTCCCTCTTCCTGGTAGGTAGGGGCACGATGGGAAAGAAGGATTGGGCACGGTTAGCCTATGAGAGAAAGAAGGATTGGGCACGGGTTAGCCTATGAGAGAAAGAAGGATTGGGCACGGGTTAGCCTATGAGAGAAAGAAGGATTGGGCACGGGTTAGCCTATGAGAGAAAGAAGGATTGGGCACGGGTTAGCCTATGAGAGAAAGAAGGATTGGGCACGGGTTAGCCTATGAGAGAAAGAAGGATTGGGCACGGGTTAGCCTATGAGAGAAAGAAGGATTGGGCACGGGTTAGCCTATGAGAGAAAGAAGGATTGGGCACGGGTTAGCCTATGTCATGAAACAAATTTAGTATGAGATGATGAAGGATTAGTTTTTCAACTATACGGTGCTGAATTAAACTGTTGGAATAGTTGGCTCCCAAGTGTTCTTCCTGCTCTCTCTTATTATGAAAAATTATTATTATTAGAATGTCATTTTTCATATTATAGATTCCCCCCCCCCACACCAGATACACAACATACACATCTGAACAACAACTTACAAACGCACACAAACCACGACTACATCTCCTCTGCCCAGACCCGCATGCTCACACCTCCATCCCTAGTGCCTGCATTATTGTTTGGCACATTGTGTCAAATTGTAAAAAGAAATCAATCTCGGACACCGGTGCTATTTCAATAATACATCATTCGATTTTTCCATTGTGTTAATGATGGCCGATTGATTGATTTCCAAGTTTTTAGTACACGTTTGTCTTGAACTGTGCAGACAGACGGATTAAAAGTAAGTTTACATTGTAATACTTTTGACAGCCAACTTTCTAGCTCTGCCCATGGGCTGAGACTTCACAGCAGTCCCAGAAAGCATGGATTATTGAGTCCTCGTTGTGCTGTAGAATTTGTGAATTTTGTCTCTTGTATGATACATTCTATACATTAGTTTATACTGGATTAAGCATACATTTTAGCAAGCTGTAATTTAATTAGTTATGCTCCAACATTCCCTCCATCTTGTGCCAACTTCAGTTATTTTTAAGTCTTGGTTCCAATAGTTTATTTTTTTTTTCTAAAAGAGTTGGAGATGCTCTTTTTAAGGTTTTGTATATCTTCCTTCTCATATAAACATCCTTTTCTGACTCAAATAAGATTCCCCAAGGTTGCTCTGGTTTCTAATCAAATTTTGTGATATGTAACTTTTAAGTTGCATATACTTGAAAATATCTACATCGTCAGTCCAAAATGGCTTTTTAGTTCTATTTCTGGAAATAAATGTACATATGTACAAAAGTATGTGGACAGCACTTCAAATGACTGGATTTGGCTATTTTAACCATACCCATTGCTGACAGGTGTATAAAATCGAGCACACAGCCATGCAATCTCCATAGACAAACATAAAGACTGCGAGCCAGGCGTAATGGCCCAACATTAGTGCCCGACCTCACTAAATCAAATCAAAGTTTATTTGTCACGTATCCCGAATACACCTTACAGTGAAATGCTTACTTATAGGCTCTAACCAATAGTGCAAAAAAGGTGTTAGGTAGACAATAGGTAAGTAAAGAAATAAAACAACAGTAAAAAGACAGGCTATATACAGTAGCGAGGCTATAGAAGTAACGAGGCTACATACAGACACCGGTTAGTCAGGCTGATTGAGGTCGTATGTACATGTAGATATAGTTAAAGTGACTATGCATATATGATGAACAGAGAGTAGCAGTAGCGTAAAAGAGGGGTTGGCGGGTGGTGGAAGGCGGGACACAATGCAAATAGTCCGGGTAGCCATATGATGACCTGTTCAGGATGCTTATGGCTTCGGGATAAAAACTGTTGAGAAGCCTTTTTGTCCTAGACTTGGCACTCCGGTACCACTTGCCATGCGATAGTAGAGAGAACAGTCTATGACTGGGGTGGCTGGGGTCTTTGACAATTTTTAGGGCCTTCCTCTGACCGCCTGGTGTAGAGGTCCTGGATGGCAGGCAGCTTAGCCCCAGTGATGTACTGGGCCGTACGCACTACCCTATGTAGTGCCTTGCGGTCAGAGGCCGAGCATTTGCCGTACCAAGCAGTGATGCAATATTCTCAATATTTTCGTTTCATCTGTAGAATCTTTTGAGAATCTAAGGCTCATGCCAAATCTTTTTAGTTTCCTGAGGGGGAATAGGCTTTGTCGTGCTCTCTTCACTACTGTCTTGGTGTATTTGGACCATTCTAGTTTGTTGTTGATGTGGACACCAAGGAACTTGAAGCTCTCAACCTGCTCTACTACAGCCCCGTCGATGAGAATGGGGGCATGCTCAGTCCTCCTTTTCCTGTAGTCCACAATCATCTCCTTAGTCTTGGCTACGTTGAGGGATATGTTGTTATTATGGCACCACACGACCAGGTCTCTGACCTCCTCCCTATAGGCTGTCTCGTTGTTGTCTGTTCTCAGGCCTACCACTGTTTTGTCGTCTGCAAACTTAATGATGGTGTTGGAGTTGTGCCTGGTCATGCAGTCGTGGGTGAACAGGAAGTACAGGAGGGGACTGAGCACGCACCCCTGTGGAGCTCCAGTGTTGAGGATCAGCATGGCAGATGTGTTAATACCTACCTACAACACCTGGGGGCGGCCCGCCAGGAAGTCCAGGATCCAGTTGCAGAGGGAGGTGTTTAGTCCCAGGATCCTTAGCGTAGTGATGAGCTTTGAGGGTACTATGGTGTGGAACGCTGAGCTATAGTCAATTAATAGCATTCTCACATAAGTGTTCCTTTTGTCCAAGTGGGAAAGGGCAGTGTGGAGTGCAATAGAGATTGCATCATCTGTGGATCTGTTTGGGCGGTATGAAAATTGGAGTGGGTCTAGGGTTTCTGGGATAATAGTGTTGATGTGAGCCATTACCAACCTTTCAAAGCATTTCATGGCTACAAACGTGAGTGCTACGGGTCTGTAGTCATTTAAGCAGGTTGCCTTTGTGTCCTTGGGCACAGGCACTATGGTGGTCTGCTTGAAACATGTTGGTATTACAGAATCAATCAGGGAAATGTTGAAAATGTCAGTGAAGACACCTGCCAGTTGGTCGAGCACATGCTGCCTGGAACACACGTCCTGGTAATCCGTCTGGCCCCGCAGCCTTGTGTATGTTGAGCTGTTTAAAGGTCTTACTCACGTCGGCTACGGAGAGCATGATCACACAGTCATCCGGAACAGCTGATTCTCTCATGCATGCCTCAGTGTTGCTTGCCTCAGTGTTGCTTGCCTCGAAGCTAGCATAGAAGTGATTTAGATCGTCTGGTGGGCTTGTGTCACTGGGCAGCTCTTGGCTGTTCTTCCCCTTGTAGTCTGTAATAGTTTGCAAGCCCTGCCACATAAGACGAGCGTAGGTGTAGTATAATTCAATCTTAGCCCTGTGTTGACGCTTTGCCTTTTTGATGGTTCGTCGCAGGGCATAGCAGGATTTCTTGTAAGCTTCCGGGTTAGAGTCCCGCACCTTGAAAGTGGCAGCTCAACATCTGGTTGGGGTATGTACGTGCAGTCACTGTGGGGACGACGTCCTCGATGTACTTATTGATAAGAGCGTCTGCTAAATGACTTAAATGTAAATGTAAATGTATTGATAAAGCCCGTGACTGATGGCCCAACATCCGTGCCCAACCTCACTAATGCTCTTGTGGCTGAATGGAAGCAAATCCTTCCCAGAATAGTGGAGGCTATTATAGCAGGGGGGCCAACTTCATATGCCCATGAATTTAGAAGGAGATATCAACAAGCAGGTGTCCACATACTTTGGTCATGTAGTGTGTTTCCTGTTACCAAGTCATTTACGGTTTCTATGCCTTTAGTTTTCCTTGTGGATCAACTTATCTGTGAATTCTGAAATGCTATCCAAGGATTGTTCCATAGGGTTGTGTTTTTAGGGAGTGATATTGGTTCTTGTAGAATATGTTTCATTTTCTTCCATATTGTTATAGTTTTATTAACTATTAAGTTGTTCATGTTCTTAGCTTTATCCTTTGAACATAGACATGTAAAAATATTCTGGGGATGAGCATGTGCATCTTCAATATGTACCCATTGTTCGTCTAACTATGTTGCAAGTAAAAGCCTTGGGTAGCGTGTTGCAGTTTAGGCTCCTCAGGGGAGGAAAGGGAGGACCATCCTCCTCAGTGAATTTCATAAATGGTAAAACATTTAAAAGTTATAATTTTTAGATAAAACAATACTAAATATAATCATGTGACCAAATAATAGATTAAAACACTATTTTGCAAAGAAGGTCTACAGTAGCCTGTAGGGCAGCACCATGATGTAGCAGGAGGACAGCTAGTTTCCGTCCTCCTCTGGGTTCATTGACTTCAATACAAAACCCTAGGAGGCTCATGGTTCTCACCCCCTTCCATAGACACACAGTAATTATGACAACATCGGGAGGACGTCCTCCAGCCTATCAGAGCTCTTGCAGCATGAACTGACATGTTGTCCACCCTAATCAAAGGGTCAAGAGAGAGAAATACAATAGTTGAACAATTTTGAACAAGTTCATTTCTTCCAAAATGAAGGAGAAGTAAGAGAAGCAGTTTCACTTACTTAGCTAGCAAATTCATCTAGGTAGTTTAGCCTACTGAAACACCCTGCTAAAACAGAGGGATGCTATGTTAGCTAGCTGGATATGACTTTCCAACAAGGGAAGCTTTTGGTATTACTAATTTATTGCCACCGGGGCCACGCCGGTGTAACTGCTTACTGACTATACACTGTAACAATACTACATGATTGTAGCAGGTTTACTAACGCATTCGTTTTATTAGCTATGCTGACTATGATGTTACTTTAGCTAATATGGTGACAACGATGTAGGCTGTGTGTAGCGGTTTGGCATGAAAAGGTTTTTTCACCTGGTCACATGCAGCTGATGTGTTGTACATTGAAGTCCACAAGCGAAGGGAAGAGGTGAGAGGAGGAGAGTTGCGAGAACGGATACAACGTGGCTGCTATGAAAGGGAACAGTGTTTATGCGTGATCAGGGGTGTATTCATTCCCCCAATTCTGTTGAAAAACGTTTCTTAAGGAACAAAACGGGGAATTAACATACCTGAATTTGTCCAATAGAAGCTCTCGTTTGCAACTGTTGTACTAATGATTACACCCCTATGTCAGCTAGATGCAGGCAAAGGGTGTAAAAGGCAGTATTAAATGTCACTGTCTGTCCATGTGTCACTGTCTGTCACCTCATATTTTCCTCTCGACCTGTGTGCACCTAAGTTGTAAACTTTCATTCATACGCTAGGTTTAGGCAACCTCATGATGGGTATAGGGAACATTTTGTAGCCTAAACCTATTGCTGTTACATTGAACTGGGTGAATAGAATATGAATGACAGCCATCCAATATGCTGTAATAGAAATAAAACTCACCCTCCCTCATCTTTAACGGCACTTAACGCCACTGGCGTGTTGATACAATTCCAAGTCGGGAAGGTTAAAACCACACTCAGACTTAGGAAGATGTAAAGCTTCCCTTTTTATTCTATGAATTTTATTTGCTCATATCTTTGAATTCCTGTCTAATCCTTATCTAATTCTACAACCGTATCAGGTAGAAATGATAACATTTCCATGCACATTAACAGGAAAGTATCATAACAAATCATGGCGTAGTGTAAACTGTGGAGCATTTTGCACAGTTTCTTCCTGTAGAATCTCGATAGGTACGACCTCACTTCTGTTCCTTTGTTTTGTGAATCCCAGGTGGGCGAGGACAGCTCCAACAGGAAGTTCCTGGTGAGCAGGCTGTTTGATGTGGCCGAGGGCTCCACACTGGAGGAGGTGTCCAATAGCTGCATCCGCCTGGAGTGGAACAAGGGAATTGTGGGTCACGTGGCGGCCACGGGCCAGCCCCTCAACATCAAGAATGCTTACGAGGTGAGACATTAGAAAAATATAATTATTTAACCTTTATGTATTTAACTAGGCAAGTCAGTTAAGAACAAATTCTTATTTTACAATGACGGCCTACCCCGGCCAAACCCTCCCCTAACCCGGACTACTCTGGGCCAATTGAGCGCCGCCCTATGGGTCTCCCGATCACGGCCAGTTGTGATACAGCCCGGGATTGAACCAGGGTCTGTAGTGATGCCTCAAGCACTGATATGCCGGAGACGGAGCCTTTCTTTCCTCGTTTTTTGGTAGTCTCATTCTCCTTTTTATTTTCCTTCTTGGGTAAGGCTTTAATTTACTCTACGATTTCAGCTGGTACTTACGAAAACATTACGCGTTTAAAAGCAGTAATTTATGGAGCCTGTTTCAATGAATCGTCAAGAAACCCAAAGGTAGTTCACAGTAGGTAATTGAATGATTATTACAACATATTCCCGTGTACATTCTAAGTACTACCTAAATAAAGGGTAATGCTCTTTTGACCTCCTTTTTTTGCAGCCTCCCTTGTTTCTCTGCTTCGTGTCAGGTAATATGGACACCCGGTGGGATTATGATGATGAATATAATGAGGATGTTGGGTGTGTGTGTTTTGAATCAGGCCACTGTTTGTGTCGGGGAGTATGTGTCTTTGCTGTCGGAGTGCAGGACCTGAGAGTGACTGGCCAAGCATAAACCACAGAGCGGGAGGGAGGGAGGGAGAGAGGGAGGGGGAGAGGGAGGGGAGAGGGAAGGGGGAGGGGGAAGAGGGAGGGAGGGAGATTGAGAGAATTTAAAAATCATAGATAAAAAAACGATCACGTGGGTCAAAAAGTACATCACTGGATTGAAGGACACACATTCAACCCCTCTCACACACACGCTTAAAGTGAAATACTCACAAAAATCTGTGCGAGTTGACCTTTTACGTAAGGGCCCAGACATACCTCACTCATGACACGTCGTCCCTTGACAGTTTGAGTATATCGATCCTGTTGGGTATTGTTTTACAAGACGTATCACTTTCTTGCCACAATCAATAATCAAACCGTCTTGACCTTTCAACCTGTCATTACCAAGGCAGTCTAAGATGGTCAGTCATGAGTATATACAGTATAGTAAAGGTAGTAACGCTGTAATGATCTGTAATGATTAAAGGTCGTAGTATCAGTCTTGGCCCAGTTACAATGTCATGGCCCCTGGAGATCATGCCGGATTTTAACCTTTGACCCACATAGTGATGTCACTGCACAGGGCCTAAAACAGGGCTCAGCTTTCCTTGTTTTCTCTCAGCTATGGAAATTGTGTGTATAGTGTGTGTGCATGTGTGTGTCCTTCAGCTGCAAGTGGCCACTGTTCAGCTGCAAGTGGCCACTGTTCTACTCCATTTTTACCTTGCTGTCACATATACATTAAGAGCAGGATTGTAGACATACAGTATGCGTTTGATTATGTACATGGCGCGTGTATCTACTCACACCGCAGCAGGACCAGAGGTCTTCCTGACCTGATCCCCCTCTCTAGGACAGTGGTTTCCAACCTTTTTTAACCCCTTTAAGTACCTCCTGTAAATAGGCCAAGTACCCCCAGGGGTCCTAGTGCCCCTGGTTGGGAACCACTGCTCTAGGAGATGTAAACTTATCGGTGTTCTCCCAGTAGGGTCCCAGCTCTGTCAATTGGTGGAGAGGGAGATGAAAGCCAGAGTCTGTAAGGAGGACAGGATGTGTAATGTGAAGAGCTCACACACACACACACACACACACACACACACACACACACACACACACACACACACACACACACACACACACACACACACACACACACACACACACACACACACACACACACACACACACACACACACTCAGTCAGACCCCCTGTGGAGGAAGTATGTCTTTGAAAGAGAACGCAGATGTTTGAGAGAGACGAAGAGTGTTCTTTCTTCATTGTATACATGTCCATGTCTACTCACATGCAATTTCATGTGACATCACTCTACCTTACCCCTGATTAGCTAGCTGCTATGCAATCATCTGGTTGCCGGCCAACAGTGTTCATACTGACGACGATGACTTTATTGGTGATATTTATAGCACTTAATTTTGATGAAGTGGCCGGGTGTTTTCCTTAACAAGCCTACCGGGACCTAGACTGGAGGGAGGGAGAGAGAAGAAGAGATAAATTAGAAGAGACAGAGCGAGGAAGAGACAAAGACAGCGACAGAGAGAGAGAGAGAGAGAGAGAGAGAGAGAGAGAGAGAGAGAGAGAGAGAGAGAGAGAGAGAGACCGTGGCTTCTTGTCGAAGCACCTGTGTCCAATTAGTTTGTTAATCCGGCACCTGTGTCCAATTAGTTTGTTAATCCGGCACCTGTGTCCAATTAGTTTGTTAATCCGGCACCTGTGTCCAATTAGTTTGTTAATCCGGCACCTGTGTCCAATTAGTTTGTTAATCCGGCACCTGTGTCCAATTAGTTTGTTAATCCGGCACCTGTGTCCAATTAGTTTGTTAATCCAGTATGGACACAGGAGAGGAGGTGTGTGTGTGTGTGTGTGTGTGTGTGTGTGTGTGTGTGTGTGTGTGTGTGTGTGTGTGTGTGTGTGTGTGTGTGTGTGTGTGTGTGTGTGTGTGTGTGTGTGTGTGTGTGTGTGTGTGTGTGTGTGTGTGTGTGTGTGTGTGTGCATTCATGTTTGTGTGTGTGTGTGTCTGTTAGTAAAACAAGCCACCAGCTGGGTCCATAGAATCTGATACGGGACCTGCGTTATGTTTTTACAAAACAGCCCAAGCTTTCAGGAAGTGCATCTGCGTCACTCTGCATGGAGGTAGCTCCTACCTAGGGAATTCCTAGCTCTCTGATTGGCTCGTTAAGCCCCAGTTTGGGCAGTTGGGACGGCATTCAAATTGGTGGTGAAACCTGGGATCAAAAGTCCCCTCTGGATGGCGCAGCACTCTGTGGGGAGAGTGGTTGGCAAAGCACAGGCCATACCCATATGTGGAATTTACAGGGAAGTCTTATCAATACCCCTACAGTGTTGTCTCTAGAACAGTGGTCACTTTTACACTGAAAAAATATATATAATCTCAACATGTAAAATGTTGGTCCAATGTTTCATAAGCTGAAATAAAATATATGCATAAAAAGCTTATTTCTCTAAAATGTTGTGCCCAAATTTGTTTGCATCCCTGTTAGTGAGCATTTCTTATTTTCCAAGATAATCCATCCACCTGACTGGTGTGTCATATCAAGAATCTCATTAAACATTACACAGGTGCACCTTGTGCTGGGGACAAATAAAGGCCACTCTAAAATGTGCAGTTTTGTCACACAACATAATTGTTATGCAGGTGAATGAGGACCCAAAAGCGACTTGGCGAAAACAGAGTCTTTAATCCAGTTAAAGGAAATAGCAATACTCCTAGACAAATCGGAGCGGTAAATAAAGCATAAAAAACAATTCCACTCGTAATCACGAGAACTGACTGGAGACTCGATAATAAACTGCAGGTTGCCTCGGGAAGGCACTTGACCGTAGCAGACTCAGACACCTGCTCACCACGCAGCATCTGAGGGAAACACGACACGACAGGGCGATACAAAGACACAGCACGGTGAACAATAAACAAGGATCCGACAGGGCAGAAACGGAAAACAAGGGGAGAAATAGGGACTCTAATCAGGGGAAAAGATAGGGAACAGGTGTGGGAAGACTAAATGATTGATTAGGGGAATAGGAACAGTTGGGAGCAGGAACGGAACGATAGAGAGAAGAGAGAGAGGAAGGGAGAGAGAAAAAGGGGAACGAACCTAAAAAGACCAGCAGAGGGAAAACGAACAGAAGGAAAAGCAAAATGACAAGACAATATAAGACAAAACATGACAGTACCCCCCCACTCACCGAGCGCCTCCTGGCGCACTCGAGGAGGAATCCTGGCGGCAACGGAGGAAATCATCAATCAGTGAACGGTCCAGCACGTCCCGAGACGGAACCCAACTCCTCTCCTCAGGACCGTAACCCTCCCAATCCACTAAGTATTGGTGACCCCGTCCCCGAGAACGCATGTCCATGATCCTACGTACCTTGTAAATAGGTGCGCTCTCGACAAGGACGGGAGGGGGGTAGGGAAGACGAACGGGGGTGCGAAGAAAGGGCTTGACACAGGAGACATGGAAGACAGGATGGACGCGACGAAGATGTCGCGGAAGAAGCAGTCGCACAGCGACAGGATTGACGAACTGGGAGACACGGAACGGACCAATGAACCGCGGAGTCAACTTACGAGAAGCTGTCGTAAGAGGAAGGTTGCCACACTCTCTGGCCGCAACAATACCTTGGACTCTTAATCCTACGTTTATTGGCGTCTCTCACAGTCTGTGCCCTGTAACGGCAAAGTGCAGACCTCACCCTCCTCCAGGTGCGCTCACAACGTTGGACAAACGCTTGAGCGGATGGAACGCTGGACTCGGCAAGCTGGGATGAGAACAGAGGAGGCTGGTAACCCAGACTACTCTGAAACGGAGATAACCCGGTAGCAGACGAAGGAAGTGAGTTGTGAGCGTATTCTGCCCAGGGGAGCTGTTCTGCCCAAGACGCAGGGTTTCTGAAAGAAAGGCTGCGTAGTATGCGACCAATCGTCTGATTGGCCCTCTCTGCTTGACCGTTAGACTGGGGATGAAACCCGGAAGAGAGACTGACGGACGCACCAATCAAACGACAGAACTCCCTCCAAAACTGTGACGTGAATTGCGGACCTCTGTCTGAAACGGCGTCTAATGGGAGGCCATGAATTCTAAACACATTCTCGATGATGATTTGTGCCGTCTCCTTAGCGGAAGGAAGTTTAGCGAGAGGAATGAAATGTGCCGCCTTAGAGAACCTATCGACAACCGTAAGAATCACAGTCTTCCCCGCAGACAAAGGCAGACCGGTAATGAAGTCTAGGGCGATGTGAGACCATGGTCGAGAAGGAATGGGGAGCGGTCTGAGACGACCGGCAGGAGGAGAGTTACCTGACTTAGTCTGCGCGCAGTCCGAACAAGCAGCCACGAAACGGCGCGTGTCACGCTCCTGAGTCGGCCACCAAAAGCGCTGGCGAATAGAAGCAAGAGTGCCTCGAACACCGGGATGACCAGCTAACTTGGCAGAGTGAGCCCACTGAAGAACAGCCAGACGAGTGGAAACAGGAACGAAAAGAAGGTTACTAGGACAAGCGCGCGGCGACGCAGTGTGCGTGAGTGCTTGCTTAACCTGTCTTTCAATTCCCCAGACTGTCAACCCGACAACACGCCCATAAGGAAGAATCCCCTCGGGATCAGTAGAAGCCACAGAAGAACTAAAAGACGGGATAAGGCATCAGGCTTGGTGTTCTTGCTACCCGGACGGTAAGAAATCACAAACTCGAAACGAGCGAAAAATAACGCCCAACGAGCTTGACGAGCATTAAGTCGTTTGGCAGAACGGATGTACTCAAGGTTCTTATGGTCTGTCCAAACGACAAAAGGAACGGTCGCCCCCTCCAACCACTGTCGCCATTCGCCTAGGGCTAAGCGGATGGCGAGCAGTTCGCGGTTACCCACATCATAGTTGCGTTCAGATGGCGACAGGCGATGAGAAAAATAAGCGCAAGGATGAACCTTATCGTCAGACTGGAAGCGCTGGGATAGAATGGCTCCCACGCCTACCTCTGAAGCGTCAACCTCGACAATGAATTGTCTAGTGACGTCAGGAGTAACGAGGATAGGAGCGGACGTAAAACGTTCTTTAGAAGATCAAAAGCTCCCTGGGCGGAACCGGACCACTTAAAACACGTCTTGACAGAAGTAAGAGCTGTGAGAGGGGCAGCAACTTGACCGAAATTACGAATGAAACGCCGATAGAAATTAGCGAAACCTAGAAAGCGCTGCAACTCGACACGTGACCTTGGAACGGGCCACTCACTGACAGCTTGGACCTTAGCGGAATCCATCTGAATGCCTTCAGCGGAAATAACGGAACCGAGAAAAGTAACGGAGGAGACATGAAAAGAGCACTTCTCAGCCTTCACGTAGAGACAATTCTCTAAAAGGCGCTGGAGAACACGTCGAACGTGCTAAACATGAATCTCGAGTGACGGTGAAAAAATCAGGATATCGTCAAGGTAGACAAAAACAAAGATGTTCAGCATGTCTCTCAGAACATCATTAACTATTGCCTGAAAAACAGCTGGCGCATTGGCGAGACCAAACGGCAGAACCCGGTACTCAAAATGCCCTAACGGATTGTTAAACGCCGTTTTCCACTCGTCCCCCTCTCTGATGTGCACGAGATGGTAAGCGTTACGAAGGTCCAACTTAGTAAAGCACCTGGCTCCCTGCAGAATCTCGAAGGCTGATGACATAAGGGGAAGCGGATAACGATTCTTAACCGTTATGTCATTCAGCCCTCGATAATCCACGCAGGGGCGCAGAGTACCGTCCTTTTTCTTAACAAAAAAAAAACCCCGCCCCGGCCGGAGAGGAAGAAGGCACTATGGTACCGGCGTCAAGAGACACAGACAAATAATCCTCGAGAGCCTTACGTTCGGGAGCCGACAGAGAGTATAGTCTACCCCGAGGAGGAGTGGTCCCCGGAAGGAGATCAATACTACAATCATACGACCGGTGAGGAGGAAGGGAGTTGGCTCGGGACCGACTGAAGACCGTGCGCAGATCATGATATTCCTCCGGCACTCCTGTCAAATCGCCAGGTTCCTCCTGAGAAGTGGGGACAGAAGAAATGGGAGGGATGGCAGACATTAAACACTTCACATGACAAGAAACGTTCCAGGATAGGATAGAATTACTAGACCAATTAATAGAAGGATTATGACATACTAGCCAGGGATGACCCAAAACAACAGGTGTAAAAGGTGAACGAAAAATCAAAAAGAAATAGTCTCACTGTGGTTACCAGATACTGTGAGGGTTAAAGGTAGTGTCTCAAATCTGATACTGGGAAGATGACTACCATCTAAGGCGAACATGGACGTAGGCTTGTCTAACTGTCTGAAAGGAATGTCATGTTTCCGAGCCCATGCTTCGTCCATGAAACAACCCTCAGCCCCAGAGTCTATCAAGGCACTGCATGTAGCACCCGAACCGGTCCAGCGTAGATGGACCGACATAGTAGTACAGGATCTAGATGGAGAGACCTGAGTAGTAGCGCTCACCAGTAGCCCTCCGCTTACTGATGAGCTCTGGCTTTACTGGACATGAATTGACAAAATGTCCATCAAATCCGCAATAGAGACACAGGCGGTTGGTGATCCTCCGTTCCCTCTCCTTAGTCGAGATGCGAATACCTCCCAGCTGCATGGGCTCAGTCTCTGAGCCAGAGGAGGGAGATGGTTGCGATGCGGAGCAGGGAAACACCGTTGACGCGAGCTCTCTTCCACGAGCTTGGTGATGAAGATCTACCCGTCGTTCTATGCGGATGGCGAGAGCAATCAAAGAGTCCACACTGGAAGGAACCTCCCGGGAGAGAATCTCATCTTTAACCACTGCGTGGAGTCCCTCCAGAAAACGAGCGAGCAGCGCCGGCTCGTTCCAGTCACTAGAGGCAGCAAGAGTGCGAAACTCTATAGAGTAATCCGTTATGGATCGATCACCTTGGCATAGGGAAGCCAGGGCCCTAGAAGCCTCCCTACCAAAAACTGAACGGTCAAAAACCCGAATCATCTCCTCTTTAAAGTTCTGGTAATTGTTTGAACAATCAGCCCTTGCCTCCCAGATAACTGTGCCCCACTCTCGAGCCCGGCCAGTAAGGAGTGAAATGACGTAAGAAACCCGAGCTCTCTCTCTAGAGTATGTGTTGGGTTGGAGAGAGAACACAATATCACACTGGGTGAGAAAGGAGCGGCACTCCTTGGGCTGCCCGGAGTAGCAAGGTGGGTTATTAACCCTAGGTTCCGGAGGCTCGGCAGACCAGGAAGTAACAGGTGGCACGAGACGAAGACTCTGGAACTGTCCAGAGAGGTCGGAAACCTGAGCGGCCAGGTTCTCCATGGCATGACGAGCAGCAGACAATTCCTGCTCGTGTCTGCCGAGCATGGCTCCTTGGATCTCGACGGCAGTGTTACGAGCGTCTGTAGTCGCTGGGTCCATTCTTTGGTCGGATCCTTCTGTTATGCAGGTGAATGAGGACCCAAAAGCGACTTGGCGAAAACAGAGTCTTTAATCCAGTTAAAGGAAATAGCAATACTCCTAGACAAATCGGAGCGGTAAATAAAGCATAAAAAACAATTCCACTCGTAATCACGAGAACTGACTGGAGACTCGATAATAAACTGCAGGTTGCCTCGGGAAGGCACTTGACCGTAGCAGACTCAGACACCTGCTCACCACGCAGCATCTGAGGGAAACACGACACGACAGGGCGATACAAAGACACAGCACGGTGAACAATAAACAAGGATCCGACAGGGCAGAAACGGAAAACAAGGGGAGAAATAGGGACTCTAATCATGGGAAAAGATAGGGAACAGGTGTGGGAAGACTAAATGATTGATTAGGGGAATAGGAACAGCTGGGAGCAGGAACGGAACGATAGAGAGAAGAGAGAGAGGAAGGGAGAGAGAAAAAGGGGAACGAACCTAAAAAGACCAGCAGAGGGAAAACGAACAGAAGGAAAAGCAAAATGACAAGACAATATAAGACAAAACATGACAATAATGCCACAGATGTTTTGAGGGAGTGGACAATTGGCATGCTGACTGCAGGAATGTCCACCAGAGCTATTAACAGAGAATTGAATGTTCATTTCTCACCCACAGACCATGTGTATGGCATCATGTGGGCGAGCAGTTTGCTGATGTCAACATTGGGAACAGAGTGACTCATAGTGGTGGTGGGGTTATGGTATGGGCAGGCATAAGCTACGGACAATGAACACAATTGTATTTTATCTATGGCAATTTGAATGCACAGAGATCCTGAGGCCCATTGTCGTGCGATTCACCAACCACTATCACCTCATGTTTCAGCATGATAATGCTGTACACAATTCCTGGAAGCTGAAAATATCTCAATACTCACTAGACATGACAACCTTTGAACATGTTTGGAATGCTCTGGATTGACGTGTAGGGCAGCGTGTTCCGGTTCCCGCCAATATCCAGCAACATCGCACAGCCATTGAAGTGGAGTGGGGACTACATTCCACAGGCCATAATCAACAGCCTGATCATCACTATGAAAAGGAGATGTGTGGCGCTGCATGAGGCAAATGGTGGTCACAGACACGGACTGGTTTTCTGATCCACTCCACTGCCTTTTATTTTAGATATCTGTGACCAGTCATGTGAAATCCATAGATTAGGGCCTAACGAATGTATTTCAATTGGCTGATTTCCTTATATGAACTGTAACTGAGTAAAATATTTGAAATTGTTGCGTAATGCATTTATATTTTTGTTCGGTATATTTCAACGATTTCTGTGACTAACGTAAGTTATACACTACTGACCGATTTAGGTAATATTGACTCCGAGATAGAACTATTAAAAAAATCATAGCCACAATCATAGCAAAAACAAAACTTCTCTCTTGTTAAAATATCATCAGTTTTATAAATTACTTTAGAATTCAAATAACCAAGGCAGATTATTATTTTAAGGAAAAATCTGCCTCCAAAGATTTGGTCTGGCTCTAGCCATTATATTCTCAATCTCTCTAATCTCATAGAGATTTTGGCCTGCAATCAAAAGGTGTCTCAGAGTACGAGTGCTGATCTAAATTACTGTATATTATCGTATTCCTTTTTATTTAAATGGCAAAAAAAAAGATCCTATATCGGCACTCCTAATTTGAGACTCTTGAAGACCTAGGTCGGAAATTCTAGTTGATTAGGAGTTCCTCTGTTTAGAGGCGTGTCCAGTGTTAGAGGAAAAGAAATGACTCATTTGGGAAAGAGAGAGCAGTTGATTTGGTCCTTGTTTATGTGGTTTGGAGGTTAGAATGGAATGTATATGGGAATTGGAAAGTGGGTGTTTTATGAAATCAGTATAATGTTCATCGTTTCGTCATAAAATGTGTCAGTGTGTGTATTAGGCATCTGAGGCGTGCTCGTACACGTGCACACACCATCTAGAAAGAAAGGTCACGGTGTGGGTGGTCGCAGAGCCACAAGGAGAGGGTACTTCAGGACATCCATCCACTCTGGATGCATCCCAAATGACTCCCTATTCCTTATATGAAATCCTACTTTTGACCGTAGCCCTATGGGCCCTGTGTAAAATGAGTGCACTATATAGGGAGTAGGGTGTCATGTGGGACTCAGCCTCTGTCTCACAAAATAGGGATCCAGAACAGTAGTCTGGTCATTCTCACAGTAAAGGGAAAATGTGGTGGTTATTCCTTTAAGTCTAGTCAATTGTCTAGAATGTCCATGTGTTTCTGGGCCCATATTCACAAAGGAGGAAATTCAAACCTGAGTTACGCGTGCGTAAATGGAACATTATTCCATTTTTATGCACTTTTCTCTCTATGCATATTCTGACCTTGGGGGAAATGCCAGTGCCAGCAAGGTACACGTTTAGAGTGGCGATCAAAGAAATGGAGGTGTGTCTAGAGATACGCCATATTCTGACCTAATAATTCCACCACCTTTACACACGAGGAAACCATGAATAAGGTTGAGCAAACCTGCCGGTTCCAAGTGAAAAAAAAGCATCTCATGAATTGTTTTTCGAATAGTCATAAGAGCATTCTCTGTGAAATTTGATTTATAAATTGATATGATAAGAGCTACATTTAATTTATGTTACAGCCTGAATTTAAAATGGTTAAAATTGAGATTTGTTGTCACTGGCCTACACAGTGACACTGGCCTACACACAATAGCTCATAATGTCAAAGTGAAATTATGTTTTTCTAAATTTTAACAAATTAATTTAAAAATAAGTTTTCAACCCCTTTGTTATGGCAAGCCTAAATTAGTTCGGTAGTAAAAATGTGCTTAACAAGTCACGTAATAAGTTGCATAGACTCTGTGTGAAATAATAGTGTTTAACATGATTTTTTGAATGACTACCTCATCTCTGTAGCCCACACATATACAACTATTTGTAAACACAGATTTAACCACAAAGACCAGGAAGGTTTTACAATACCTAGCAAAGAAGGGCACCTATTGGTAGTTGGGTAAAAAAAAAAGCACACATTGAATAACCCTTTGAGCATGGTGGTTATTCATTACACTTTGGATGGTGCACCCAGTCCCTACAAAAATACAGGCATCCTAACTAACTCAGTTGCCAGAGCAGAAGGGAACCACTCAGAGATTTCACCACGAGGCAAATGGTGACTTTAAAACAGTTACAGAGTTTAATGACATATATTCCAAACTATGCATTCTGTTTGCAACAAGGCCCCAAAGTAATATTGCACAAAATGTGGCAAGTGATACATTTTTTGTCCTGAATACAAAGTGTTATGTTTGTGGCAAATCCAATACCACACATTACTGAGGACCACGCTCCATATTTTCAAGCATAGTGGTGGCTGCATCATGTTATGGGTATGATTGTAATCCTTAATGACTGGAGAGTTTTCAGGATAGAAAATAAATGGAATGGAGCTCAGCACAGGCAAAATCCTAGAGGAAAACCTGGGAAATGAATTCACCTTTCCGCAGGACAATAACCTAAATCAACTCTACACTGGAGTTGCTTACCAAGAAGATAGTGAATGTTCCTGAGTGTCCAAGTTACAGTTTATATAAAGTTTATATAAATCTACTTGAAAATCTATGGCAATATCTGAAAATGGTTGCTAGCAATGATCAACAACCCATTTGAGCTTGAAGAATTTTGAGAAGAATAATGGGCAAATGTTGTACAATTCAGGTGTAGAAAGCTCTTAGATACTTACCTAGAAAGACTCATGGGCTGTAAAATCGCTTACAAAGGTGCTTCTACAAAGTATTGACTTAGAGTTGTGAATACTTATGTAAATTAGATATTTCTATATATCATTTTCAATAAATTAGCAAACATAAAAAATAAAAATAAATGTTTTAACTTTGCCCTTATGGGGTATTGTGTGTAGATGGTCTTTTTAAAAATCTGTTTTGAATTCAGGCTGTAAAACAACGAAATGTGGAATAAGTCAAGGGGTATGAATAGGTGCTGAAGGGACTGTAGGTATAATGTCGGCTAAATGACAATTGTTTCAGATCTATTTTACCTTATGATCGAGGAGATGAATGTGAAACCAGTCATATGGCAGAAAACGGAAACGTATATCAACATGACTGTTAGGGCTGTTTATGCCCCTTTCCCACAGTGAAGTAGTGTGCCGTTATGCCGAATTTTAATCGTATGACCTTATAACTTGAAGGGATAAAATGTGGAGACACAAGCCAAATTGGATGACAAAGGCAAAGAGCCACTCCAAATGTAACCTTTGTGTTCTCTAGGATGTTTTAATCGTGTGCTCCAACTTTTCCTGTTTCTTTCAATTTGTAGGCTATAGCCTATGTTAATAAATATTGTTAGCCACTATCGATAGCAACCGTAAGTCATAACATGGTATATTTAACTGCCAATTCAGTATTCATTCCCTTCCCTACATTGGTATTATTCCATTCCATTGTTTGATTTAGCCAACCTTTATTTATGTCCTCCGTAAACGCTGTTACATTATTTTGGTTGTGGCTGAGGGTCAAGTAATTGTGGATGGTGTTTAATGAAGAGCAAATACAAATTGTAGTAAAAAAAAAAGAAGAAGAAATTGGGACATGCAGGGTTATTAAATCATGATTGAGCTCATGATGGAGCTCATTATGGAGCTCATTATGGAGCTCAACCCGTTACTTAGAACTTGCTATCACACAGTTCCGTGATCAGGGCCCTGAGCAAGGCAGTTAACCCACTGTTCCCTGGGCGCCGAAGACGTGGATGTCGATTATGGCAGCCCCCCCCCCGCACCTTTCTGATTCAGAGGGGTTGGGTTAAAAGTGGAAGACACATTTCAGTCGAAGGCATTCAGTTGTACAACTGACTAGGTATCCCCCCTTTCCAATTACGGTATACATATTATATCATACTACGCTATACTATTCTCCATATTCTAACTTATATTGTAGGCTAAACTACTTCCAACGCTTACATTGATGAACTTTAATGTGGCAACTTTCAGAATGAATCAAAACACCTTTTTTTAAATTCATGCGTAGAGGCTCTGTTTTTCCATGAAGTAGGATTCATGATTATTCCCCTAATCACAAATCATGTCTACAATCAGAGGTTTAAAATCTACCCATGGGTTCTGAGACGGAGACAGATAGGCAAACGCTTTCATGGCTATCTTTCTATATTCCGAACGCATTCTCTATAGTCTACATTCAAGTCTTGTGCTGATCAAATTCAAATTAAGGGTACACCACATTTGCTTTAGAGAAATAATGAGTTGAACAAAAATGAGTTGAACAAAAAACTCCTAGATGAAATTGGTAGGCCACCCAGGGGATGTGTTTTCAGGGGTTGAAGTAAATGTATTCGGTGTGCACAAGGAAACCACGCCCACAAACCTGGTTTTGCTCCTCCATACGGTAAATCTGAATACCAACTACCGAGAAGTACGTAGGAAAGGAGTGCGTAGTCTGGATCGGCCCCGAAGTGTCTCAGGGCTGACCTAGGATCGGTTTGACCATTTAAATCATAATGAATAAGAGCGGGGGACCTGATCCTAGGTCAGCGCTCCTACTTACGAGATGCTTTGTGATTACATGTCTGGTCACGTTGAATGAGATTGTAATTCATACTGTTTGTATCTCATCACAGGACCCCAGGTTCAATGCAGAGGTGGATCAGATTACAGGCTACAAGACCCAGAGCATCCTGTGTCTGCCCATCAAGAACCATAGAGAAGAGGTGAGACACAATTGACTGTGAAAGGAGCCGCCCCTTTACGCTTTAATTCCGGGTCATGCCCTGTGCGGTTTTGAATGGGCTTCAAGGGAGACTATGTGAATACTTCAGAAAGTACTCACACCCCCTTGACTTGTTGTGTTACAGTCTGAATTTAAAACAGTTTATATTGAGATTTGTTGTCACCGGCCGACACACAATAGAGCTCATAATGCCAAGGTGAAATGGTTTTAACAAATGAATTAAAAATGACAACTTGAAATGTCTTGCGTCGATACGTTTTCAACCCCTTTTGTTGTGTCAAGGCTAAATTAGTTCAGGAGTGAAAATGTGCTTAACAAGTCACATAATCGGTTGCGATGGACTCACGCTGTGTGCAGTAATAGTGTTTCACATTATTTTTGAATGACTTTCTCATCTCTGTACCTCACATATTATCTGTAAGGTCCCTCAGTTGAGCAGTGAATTTCAAACACATTCAACCACAAAGACCAGGGAGGCTTTCCAATGACTAGCAATGAAGGACACCTATTGGTAGCTGATATTGAATATCCCTTTGAGCACGGTGAAGTTATTAAATATACTTTGGATGGTGTATAAATACGCCCAGTCACTGCAAAGATACAGGCGTCCTTCCTAACTCAGTTACTGGAGAGGAAGGAAACCGCTGAGGGATTTCACCATGAGGCCAATGGTGACTTTAAAACAGTTAAAGAGTGTAATGGCTGTGATAGGAGAAAACTGAGGATGGATCAACAACATTTTAGTTTCTCCACAATACTAACCAAATTGAGTAAAAAGAAGGAAGCCCGTACAGAATACAAATATTCTAATACATTAATTGTTTTTGCAACAAGGCCCTTAAAATAATACTGCAAAAAATGTGGCAAAGCAATGACATTTTTGTTCTGAATACCTAGTGTTATGTTTGGAGCAAATACAATACATCGCATTACTGAGTACCACTCTCGATATTTTCAAGCATAGTGGTGGCTGCATCATGTTATGTGTATGCTTGAAATTGTTAAGGACTGGGGAGTTTTTCAGGATAAAAAATGTACTGAATGGAGCTTAGCACAGGAAAAATCCTAGAGGAAAACTGGTTCAGTCTATCCACCATACACTGGGAGGTTAATTCACCATTCAGTAGGACAATAACCTATAACACACAGCCAAATCTACACTGGTGTTGCTTACCAAGAATGTTGGTAAGCAACAGTGAATGTTCCTGAGTGGCTGAATTACAGTTTTGACTTAAGTCTATGTTAAAATATATGGCAAGACCTGAAAAAGTTTGTCTAGCTAGCACTGATCAATGACCAATTTGACTGAGCTTGAAGAATTTTGAAATTATTAATGGGAAAGTGTTGCACAATCCAGGTGTGAAAAGCTCTTAGAGTCTTACACAGAAAGACACACTGCTGTAATCGCTGTCAAAGGTGATTCTAACATTGACTCAGTGTTATTTTATATATATATATTTTTTTACAAATGTTAAAAAATGTTCTTCCAATTTGACATTGCAGAGTATGTTGTGTAAATCATTGACAAATATTGACAATTTAATCCATTTTAATCCCACTTTGTAACACAACAGATTGTGGAAAAAGTCAAGGGTTGTGAATGTTTTCTGAAGGCACTTTACCTCAGAGTTTACAATTGAGCAATTGAGGTCAGATAGAAATAATTTTATTTTTTTGCTCCTGCTCATCTTTCTGTTTTCTACTCTTTCTAGTTGTGGCTCTGCGTTTTGATGGATGCTCTCCTTGCGTGTGTTTGATCTACTTCTCTCCTCTCCATTCCCCCTCTCATCTCTTTGGTCTGCCAGGTGGTAGGAGTGGCTCAGGCCATCAACAAGAAGTGTGGAGAGAACGGTACTTTCACTGAACAGGATGAAAAGGTACTGGGGAGAAAGACACTGGTGTTCAAAGCTCTCTTTCTCTGAATCAAGCTCATAGTCTTGATTTCCCTGACAGGACTTCTCTGCCTACCTGGCCTTCTCCGGGATCGTCCTACACAACGCCCAGCTCTACGAGACGTCCCAGCTGGAAAACCGACGCAATCAGGTATGTTGCTGTGAGTGGATTGTTATGTTCTCAAAGTGTGTGTGTGTGTGAGTGTGTTTGTGTATGTGTGTGTACGTGCGTGCATATGTAACAAGCTCTCACGGTCTCACTGCAGAATAAGACATTCTCCAAACGTCACATTTTGAAGTTGCTCCAAACGTCAAATTTCAAAGTGTTTTTGTTGCTCCTGCTGCTCTGTATCGTTCCATTTTGCCAAACGTCAAATTTAGAAGTTAAATGTTTAGGCACTCAACCCGGAAGGTTAAGGCAAGAGTCCATGACTGGGATTGAATACGCAACTTTCTGATCCTGAGATAATACCCAACCACCACCCCTGTTTACAACACCCTAGCAAAACCCAAGCCTACTTCATGGTAATAGTGCTCACTATTTCCCCTAGTGGAAGCTAGCAAAACCCAAGACTACTTCATGGTAATAGTGCTCACTATTTCCCCTAGTGGAAGCTAGCAAAATCCAAGCCTACTTCATGGTAATAGTGCTCACTATTTCCCCTAGTGGAAGCTAACAAAATCCAAGCCTACTTCATGGTAATAGTGCTCACTATTGCCTCTAGTGGAAGCTAGCAAAACCCAAGCCTACTTCATGGTAATAGTGTTCACTATTGCCCCTATTGGAAGTTAGCAAAACCCAAGCCTACTTCATGGTAATAGTGTTCACTATTGCCCCTATTGGAAGTTAGCAAAACCCAAGCCTACTTCATGGTAATAGTACTCACTATTGCCCCTAGTGGAAGCTAGCAAAACCCAAGTCTACTTCATGGTAATAGTGCTCACTATTTCCCCTAGTAGAAGCTAGCAAAATCCAAGCCTACTTCATGGTAATAGTGCTCACTATTTCCCCTAGTGGAAGCTAACAAAATCCAAGCCTACTTCATGGTAATAGTGCTCACTATTGCCTCTAGTGGAAGCTAGCAAAACCCAAGCCTACTTCATGGTAATAGTGTTCACTATTGCCCCTATTGGAAGTTAGCAAAACCCAAGCCTACTTCATGGTAATAGTGTTCACTATTGCCCCTATTGGAAGTTAGCAAAACCCAAGCCTACTTCATGGTAATAGTACTCACTATTGCCCCTAGTGGAAGCTAGCAAAACCCAAGTCTACTTCATGGTAATAGTGCTCACTATTTCCCCTAGTAGAAGCTAGCAAAATCCAAGCCTACTTCATGGTAATAGTGCTCACTATTTCCCCTAGTGGAAGCTAACAAAATCCAAGCCTACTTCATGGTAATAGTGCTCACTATTGCCTCTAGTGGAAGCTAGCAAAATCCAAGCCTACTTCATGGTAATAGTGCTCACTATTGACCCTAGTGGAAGCTAGCAAAACCCAAGCCTACTTCATGGTAATAGTACTCACTATTGCCCCTAGTGGAAGCTAGCAAAACCCAAGCCTACTTCATGGTAATAGTGCTCTCTATTGCCTCTAGTGGAAGGTTTTGACGGCATTTCTCAACATCCTCAGGAGATGGATAGACATGCAATTTCTGGAACAATCTCCCTGGCATATGCGAAAGGTGTGTGTGGGTGTGTTACCATGCTTTCTTGTGAGTGTGTGTTCGTGTGTTTGTGTATGAGTATGTGGGTGTGTGTTCATGCTGTCATATGTTTGTGTGTGTTAGTGGTTTACTCTGTCTCCCCCAGGTGCTGTTGGACCTGGCCAGTCTGATCTTGGAGGAGCAGCAGTCTCTCGAGGTGTTACTGAGGAAGATAGCAGGCACCATCCTCTCCTTTATGCAGGCCCAGGGCTGCACTGTCTTCATAGCTGATGGAGACTCTATGGTGGGTTCACACACGCACACACACACACACACACACACACACACACACACACACACACACACACACACACACACACACACACACACACACACACACACACACACACACACACACACACACACACACACACACACACACTCACTCACTCACTCACTCACTCACTCACTCACTCACTCACTCACTCACTCACTCACTCACTCACTCACTCACTCACTCACTCACTCACATACATGCTTGCCAGGGCAGTACACAGAACTTTCAGGGGGCAGGTGCTCAAAATGGAAAAAATAGCACCCACTGGTGAAATGATGACTATCATAATTCATATCTCGAAATTCACAACATAACTGATTGCTTCTGTAGCTAGGATTTGACCATTCTTGAGCATAGGCCTATTTATTTCTCTAACAACACTCATCCCAAATTGTAAGCAGGCTACACAGTGCCTCCTAAAGACATGATTGACATCGGAAAAAGGGGGTAGGCTGATCAATGGTGTTAAATCTGCTAGTTAATATTTAGATTGCGATTTATCTCCAATGCTCTTAAATATTAACTTAATAATATAGTATTCCTAATCTTCTAACTCATGATATATGGCTGGCTAGTTGCTTGTGTGGTTGCTTGTTTTAGTAAATGATGGTTAGTTAGAGTCTAGACTACCTGTGATGCTGCTGCTCTGATGTGCTACTCCCGACTGAAGAGGGGATGGAGTCGGAGGGTCGTTGATTCAGCCGCTCCTCTCTATGTCTGCAAGTATCAGCCAACCAGACCCAAAATTGATGATGTAAATCAAGTGTTATCAAGTGTTAATAAAATGTTATGCTGCTGTGGCAGCACTGTGGATATTTCAACTAGGGAGCTTGCTACACACACTCGACCAGTGACCACGTCTCAAGCCATACATGTTTGGATATTGGGCGCATGCAATCTCCGTACAGGGCAGTCTCCGTACAGGGCAGTCTCCGTACAGGGCAGTCTACGTACAGAGCTTCCCCCGTATAGGGCAGTCTACGTACAGGGCTTCCTCTGTACAGGGCAGTCTATGTACAGGGCTTCCTCCGTACAGGGCAGTCTACGTATAGGGCAGTCTACGTACAGGGCAGTCTACGTACAGGGCTTCCTCCGTACAGGGCAGTCTACGTATAGGGCAGTCTACGTACAGGGCAGTCTACATACAGGGCTTCCTCCGAACAGGGCAGTCTACGTACAGGGCTTCCTCCGTGCAGGGCAGTCAACTTACAGGGCAGTCTACGTACAGGGCAGTCTACGTACAGGGCAGTCTACGTACAGGGCTTCCTCCGTACAGGGCAGTCTACGTACAGGGCAGTCTACGTACAGGGCAGTCTACGTACAGGGCAGACTGAGAGAAACGATGTCACAACGACTTAAGGGCACTGGGTTCAGAACAACAACGACCAAAAAAATGGAAGAAAGCACCCAAAAGGCCACTTGGCGAGTGGGAAGGCAAAGGGACAGGTGCTCGGGCACAGGTAGACCCGTATCTGTGCAGGTGCCTGATGCTTGCACGTGCACACACATTCAAAGAGACAAAAGAGAGAATGAATAGAGGTGCCACAGAATGACAGAAAGAGAGAAATAAGGAGATGAATGCCTTGATTGACACTGGGTAGGCGGAGAGGGCAGCGCAGTCCACCTTGTTCACAGTTTCATGGTGAGCGAGAGAACAATTATAAAAGAAAGAGAAAGACAGGAATGATCAAAGAGAAAATGGAAGAGATTGTATTGACAGTGAATAGACATGTCTCAGGAGGAGAGAATAACTACAGGACTTCCACAGTATTCTATAGAGACCCATTATGTTCTGTATTCCTCTTGTGTTGCTCCAGCCTTGAATACCTTTTGACGTTTTCTATTCAGCCAGCCCATTGACAACACAGCAATCTTCAATGTCGTTGGTATGAATGATGATGCTTAATCAAGGGAGAGTTCAAAATAATTCCCATTCATTTCGGGATCAAGGTCTATGGATTTCCCCTAGGGCTACTCTATTGCATTTTCAATACAGACTGCATGGAATTTGGACTGAGCTCGGCCACTTTTGTACGAAAACATTGAACAAAATTATATTTTGGGTTCAACTATCCCAGACAGCATCCATTGAGAGGCCCTCAGCATTTAGCCGAATACTCGCGATGCAATCAGCATTAACAATTGAAGGCTGTTTTGTTCCCTTGTTAGTGGGGGAAATATGAAATGCCATTGTAATAGATAAAATGAATGACTGCATTGAGCCCAGTCCACTAGACAATGAGAAACATTATCCGAGAGGTGCTTGTTTGTGTTCTAAACTGCAACTAGTACATAGAGTAATATAGCTGCTGGTGGCTATGGAAACTAGTACATAGAGTAATATGGCTGCTGGTGGCTATGGAAACTAGTACAAAGAGTAATATGACTGCTGGTGGCTATGGAAACTAGTACATAGAGTAATATGACTGCTGGTGGCTATGGAAACTAGTACATAGAGTAATATGGCTGCTGGTGGCTATGGAAACTAGTACATAGAGAAATGTGACTGCTGGTGGCTATGGAAACTAGTACATAGAGTAATATGACTGCTGGTGACTATGGAAAGTCGTACATATAGTAATATGACTGCTGGTGACTATGGAAATTAGTACATAGAGTATTATGACTGCTGGTGACTATGGAAACTAGGACATAGAGAAATTTGACTGCTGGTGGCTATGGAAACTAGTACATGTTGTAATATGACTGCTGATGGCTATGGAAACTAGTACATAGAGTAATATGACTGCTGGTGATTATGGAAACTAGTACAAAGAGTAATATGACTGCTGGTGGCTATGGAAACTAGTACATAGAGTAATATGACTGCTGGCGGCTATGGAAAGTCGTACATAGAGTAATATTACTTCTGGTGACTATGGAAAGTCGTACATATAGTAATATGACTGCTGGCGGCTTTGGAAACTAGTACATAGAGTAATATGACTGCTGGTGGCTATGGAAACTAGTACATAGAGTAATATGACTGCTGGTGGCTATGGAAACTAGTACATGTTGTAATATGACTGCTGATGGCTATGGAAACTAGTACATAGAGTAATATGACTGCTGGTGATTATGGAAACTAGTACAAAGAGTAATATGACTGCTGGTGGCTATGGAAACTAGTACATAGAGTAATATGACTGCTGGCGGCTATGGAAAGTCGTACATAGAGTAATATGACTTCTGGTGACTATGGAAAGTCGTACATATAGTAATATGACTGCTGGCGGCTTTGGAAACTAGTACATAGAGTAATATGACTGCTGGTGGCTATGGAAACTAGTACATAGAGTAATATGACTGCTGGTGGCTATGGAAACTCGTACATAGAGTAATATCACTGCTGTAAAACTAGTACATAGAGTAATATGACTGCTGGTGGCTATGGAAACTAGTACATAGAGTAATATGACTGCTGGTGGCTATGGAAACTAGTACATAGAGAAATGTGACTGCTGGTGGCTATGGAAACTAGTACATAGAATAATGTGACTTCTGGTGACTATGGAAAGTCGTACATATAGTAATATGACTGCTGGCGGCTTTGGAAACTAGTACATAGAGAAATGTGACTGATGGTGGCTATGGAAACTAGTACATAGAATAATTTGACTGCTGGTGACTATGGAAACTAGTCCATATAGTAATATGACTGCTGGTGGCTATGGAAACTAGTACATAGAATAATGTGACTGCTGGTGGCTATGGAAACTAGTATATAGATTAATATGACTGCTGGTGGCTTTGGAAACTATTACATATAGAAAGTAATATGACTACTGGTGGCTATGGAACTAGTACATAGAGTAATATGTCTGCTGGTGGCTATGGAAACTAGTACATAGAGTAATATGACTGCTGATGGCAATGGAAACTAGTACATAAAGTAATATGACTGCTGGTGGCTTTGGAAACTATTACATATCGTAAGTAATATGACTGCTGGTGACTATGGAAACTAGTACATAGAATCATGTGACTGCTGGTGACTATGGAAACTAGTACATATAGTAATATGACTGCTGTTGGCTATGGAAACTAGTACATATAGTAATATAACTGCTGGTGACTATGGAAACTAGTCCATATAGTAATATGACTGCTGGTGACTATGGAAACTAGTCCATATAGTAATATGACTGCTGGTGGCTATGGAAACTAGTACATATAGTAAGTAATATGACTGCTGGTGGCTTTGGAAACGATTACATATAGTAAGTAATATGACTGCTGGTGACTATGGAAACTAGTACATAGAATCATGTGACTGATGGTGGCTATGGAAACTAATACATAGAGTAATATGACTGCTGGTGGCTTTGGAAACTAGTACATAAAGTAATATAACTGCTGGTGGCTATGGAAACTAATACATAGAGTAATATGACTGCTAATGGCTATGGAAACTAGTACATAAAGTAATATGACTGCTGGTGGCTATGGAAACTAATACATAGAGTAATATGACTGCTGATGGCTATGGAAACTAGTACATAGAGTAATATGACTGCTGGTGGCTTTGGAAACTATTACATATAGTAATATGTCTGCTGGTGGCTATGGAAACTAGTACATAGAGTAATATGACTGCTGGCGGCTATGGAAACTAGTACATAGAGTAATATGACTGCTGATGGCTATGGAAACTAGTACATAAAGTAATATGACTGCTGGTGGCTTTGGAAACGATTACATATAGTAAGTAATATGACTGCTGGTGGCTATGGAAACTAGTACATAGAATCATGTGACTGATGGTGGCTATGGAAACTAATACATAGAGTAATATGACTGCTGGTGGCTTTGGAAACTAGTACATAAAGTAATATAACTGCTGGTGGCTATGGAAACTAATACATAGAGTAATATGACTGCTAATGGCTATGGAAACTAGTACATAAAGTAATATGACTGCTGGTGGCTATGGAAACTAATACATAGAGTAATATGACTGCTAATGGCTATGGAAACTAGTACATAAAGTAATATGACTGCTGGTGGCTATGGAAACTAATACATAGAGTAATATGACTGCTGATGGCTATGGAAACTAGTACATAGAGTAATATGACTGCTGATGGCTATGGAAACTAGTACATAGAGTAATATGACTGCTGATGGCTATGGAAACTAGTACATAAAGTAATATGACTGCTGGTGGCTTTGGAAACGATTACATATAGTAAGTAATATGACTGCTGGTGACTATGGAAACTAGTACATAGAATCATGTGACTGATGGTGGCTATGGAAACTAATACATAGAGTAATATAACTGCTGGTGGCTATGGAAACTAGTACATAGAGTAATATAACTGCTGGTGGCTATGGAAACTAGTACATAGAGTAATATGACTGCTGATGGCTATGGAAACTAGTACATAGAGTAATATGACTGCTGATGGCTATGGAAACTAGTACATAAAGTAATATGACTGCTGGTGGCTTTGGAAACGATTACATATAGTAAGTAATATGACTGCTGGTGACTATGGAAACTAGTACATAGAATCATGTGACTGATGGTGGCTATGGAAACTAATACATAGAGTAATATAACTGCTGGTGGCTATGGAAACTAGTACATAGAGTAATATGACTGCTGGTGACTATGGAAACTAGTACATATAGTAAGTAATATGACTGCTGGTGACTATGGAAACTAGTACATAGAATAATGTGACTGCTGGTGGCTATGGAAACTAGTATATAGAGTAATATGACTGCTGGTGGCTTTGGAAACTATTACATATAGTAATATGTCTGCTGGTGGCTATGGAAACTAGTACATAGAGTAATATGACTGCTGGCGGCTATGGAAACTAATACATAGAGTAATATGACTGCTAATGGCTATGGAAACTAGTACATAAAGTAATATGACTGCTGGTGGCTATGGAAACTAATACATAGAGTAATATGACTGCTGATGACTATGGAAACTAGTACATAGAATCATGTGACTGATGGTGGCTATGGAAACTAATACATAGAGTAATATGACTGCTGGTGGCTTTGGAAACTAGTACATAAAGTAATATAACTGCTGGTGGCTATGGAAACTAATACATAGAGTAATATGACTGCTAATGGCTATGGAAACTAGTACATAAAGTAATATGACTGCTGGTGGCTATGGAAACTAATACATAGAGTAATATGACTGCTGATGGCTATGGAAACTAGTACATAGAGTAATATGACTGCTGGTGGCTTTGGAAACTATTACATATAGTAACATGTCTGCTGGTGGCTATGGAAACTAGTACATAGAGTAATATGACTGCTGGCGGCTATGGAAACTAGTACATAGAGTAATATGACTGCTGATGGCTATGGAAACTAGTACATAAAGTAATATGACTGCTGGCGGCTATGGAAACTAGTACATAGAGTAATATGACTGCTGATGGCTATGGAAACTAGTACATATAGTAAGTAATATGACTGCTGGTGGCTTTGGAAACGATTACATATAGTAAGTAATATGACTGCTGGTGACTATGGAAACTAGTACATAGAATCATGTGACTGATGGTGGCTATGGAAACTAATACATAGAGTAATATGACTGCTGGTGGCTTTGGAAACTAGTACATAAAGTAATATAACTGCTGGTGGCTATGGAAACTAATACATAGAGTAATATGACTGCTAATGGCTATGGAAACTAGTACATAAAGTAATATGACTGCTGGTGGCTATGGAAACTAATACATAGAGTAATATGACTGCTGATGGCTATGGAAACTAGTACATAGAGTAATATGACTGCTGATGGCTATGGAAACTAGTACATAGAGTAATATGACTGCTGATGGCTATGGAAACTAGTACATAAAGTAATATGACTGCTGGTGGCTTTGGAAACTATTACATATAGTAAGTAATATGACTGCTGGTGACTATGGAAACTAGTACATAGAATCATGTGACTGATGGTGGCTATGAAACTAATACATAGAGTAATATAACTGCTGGTGGCTATGGAAACTAGTACATAGAGTAATATGACTGCTGGTGGCTATGGAAACTAGTACATAGAGTAATATGACTGCTGGTGGCTATGGAAACTAGTACATAAAGTAATATGACTGCTGGTGGCTATGGAAACTAGTACATAGAGTAATATGTCTGCTGGTGGCTATGGAAACTAGCACATAGAGTAATATAACTGCTGGTGGCTATGGAAACTAGTACATAGAGTAATATGACTGCTGGTGGCTATGGAAACTAGTACATAGAGTAATATGACTGCTGGTGGCTATGGAAACTAGTACATAGAGTAATATGACTGCTAATGGCTATGGAAACTAATACATAGAGTAATATGACTGCTAATGGCTATGGAAACTAGTACATAAAGTAATATGACTGCTGGTGGCTATGGAAACTAATACATAGAGTAATATGACTGCTAATGGCTATGGAAACTAGTACATAAAGTAATATGACTGCTGGTGGCTATGGAAACTAATACATAGAGTAATATGACTGCTGATGGCTATGGAAACTAGTACATAGAGTAATATGTCTGCTGGTGGCTATGGAAACTAGTACATAAAGTAATATGACTGCTGGTGACTATGGAAACTAGTACATATAGTAATATGACTGATGGTGGCTATGGAAACTAGTACATAGACTAATATGACTGCTGGTGACTATGGAAACTAGTACATAGAAATATGACTGCTGGTGGCTATGGAAACTAGTACATAGAGTAATATGACTGCTGATGGCTATGGAAACTAGTACATAGAGTAATATAACTGCTGGTGGCTATGGAAACTAATACATAGAGTAATATGACTGCTAATGGCTATGGAAACTAGTACATAAAGTAATAGACTGCTGGTGGCTATGGAAACTAATACATAGAGTAATATGACTGCTGATGGCTATGGAAACTAGTACATAGAGTAATATGACTGCTGGTGGCTATGGAAACTAGTACATAGAGTAATATGACTGCTGATGGCTATGGAAACTAGTACATAAAGTAATATGACTGCTGGTGGCTTTGGAAACTATTACATATAGTAAGTAATATGACTGCTGGTGACTATGGAAACTAGTACATAGAATCATGTGACTGATGGTGGCTATGGAAACTAATACATAGAGTAATATGACTGCTGGTGGCTATGGAAACTAGTACATAGAATAATATGACTGCTGGTGACTATGGAAACTAGTACATAGAGTAATATGACTGCTGGTGGCTATGGAAACTAGTACATAAAGTAATATGACTGCTGGTGGCTATGGAAACTAGTACATAGAGTAATATGACTGCTGATGGCTATGGAAACTAGTACATAGAGTAATATGACTGCTGATGGCTATGGAAACTAGTACATAAAGTAATATGACTGCTGGTGGCTTTGGAAACGATTACATATAGTAAGTAATATGACTGCTGGTGACTATGGAAACTAGTACATAGAATCATGTGACTGATGGTGGCTATGGAAACTAATACATAGAGTAATATGACTGCTGGTGGCTTTGGAAACTAGTACATAAAGTAATATAACTGCTGGTGGCTATGGAAACTAGTACTAATGGCTATAGTACATAAAGTAATATGACTGCTGGTGGCTATGGAAACTAATACATAGAGTAATATGACTGCTGATGGCTATGGAAACTAGTACATAGAGTAATATGACTGCTGGTGGCTTTGGAAACTATTACATATAGTAACATGTCTGCTGGTGGCTATGGAAACTAGTACATAGAGTAATATGACTGCTGGCGGCTATGGAAACTAGTACATAGAGTAATATGACTGCTGATGGCTATGGAAACTAGTACATAAAGTAATATGACTGCTAATGGCTATGGAAACTAGTACATAAAGTAATATGACTGCTGATGGCTATGGAAACTAGTACATAAAGTAATATGACTGCTGGTGGCTTTGGAAACGATTACATATAGTAAGTAATATGACTGCTGGTGACTATGGAAACTAGTACATAGAATCATGTGACTGATGGTGGCTATGGAAACTAATACATAGAGTAATATGACTGCTGGTGGCTTTGGAAACTAGTACATAAAGTAATATAACTGCTGGTGGCTATGGAAACTAATACATAGAGTAATATGACTGCTAATGGCTATGGAAACTAGTACATAAAGTAATATGACTGCTGGTGGCTATGGAAACTAATACATAGAGTAATATGACTGCTGATGGCTATGGAAACTAGTACATAGAGTAATATGACTGCTGATGGCTATGGAAACTAGTACATAGAGTAATATGACTGCTGATGGCTATGGAAACTAGTACATAAAGTAATATGACTGCTGGTGGCTTTGGAAACGATTACATATAGTAAGTAATATGACTGCTGGTGACTATGGAAACTAGTACATAGAGTAATATGACTGCTAATGGCTATGGAAACTAGTACATAGAATCATGTGACTGCTGGTGGCTATGGAAACTAGTACATAGAGTAATATGACTGCTGGTGGCTATGGAAACTAGTACATAGAGTAATATGACTGCTGGTGGCTATGGAAACTAGTACATAGAGTAATATGACTGCTGGTGGCTATGGAAACTAGTACATAGAGTAATATGTCTGCTGATGGCTATGGAAACTAGCACATAGAGTAATATAACTGCCATTTAGTGGCTTTTATCCAAACTTAGTACATAGTGCATAATAATGGGTGGTCCCGGGATGAAACTGCTGCGCCATGACTGAGCTACAGGCTATGGAAACTAGTACATAGAGTAATATGACTGCTGGTGGCTATGGAAACTAATACATAGAGTAATATGACTGCTAATGGCTATGGAAACTAGTACATAAAGTAATATGACTGCTGGTGGCTATGGAAACTAATACATAGAGTAATATGACTGCTAATGGCTATGGAAACTAGTACATAAAGTAATATGACTGCTGGTGGCTATGGAAACTAATACATAGAGTAATATGACTGCTGATGGCTATGGAAACTAGTACATAGAGTAATATGACTGCTGGTGGCTATGGAAACTAGTACATAAAGTAATATGACTGCTGGTGACTATGGAAACTAGTACATATAGTAATATGACTGCTGGTGGCTATGGAAACTAGTACATAGAGTAATATGACTGCTGGTGACTATGGAAACTAGTACATAGAGTAATATGACTGCTGGTGGCTATGGAAACTAGTACATAGAGTAATATGACTGCTGGTGGCTATGGAAACTAATACATAGAGTAATATGACTGCTAATGGCTATGGAAACTAGTACATAAAGTAATATGACTGCTGGTGGCTATGGAAACTAATACATAGAGTAATATGACTGCTGGTGGCTATGGAAACTAGTACATAGAGTAATATGACTGCTGATGGCTATGGAAACTAGTACATAGAGTAATATGACTGCTGATGGCTATGGAAACTAGTACATAAAGTAATATGACTGCTGGTGGCTTTGGAAACGATTACATATAGTAAGTAATATGACTGCTGGTGACTATGGAAACTAGTACATAGAATCATGTGACTGATGGTGGCTATGGAAACTAATACATAGAGTAATATGACTGCTGGTGGCTATGGAAACTAGTACATAGAGTAATATGACTGCTGGTGACTATGGAAACTAGTACATAGAGTAATATGACTGCTGGTGGCTATGGAAACTAGTACATAAAGTAATATGACTGCTGGTGGCTATGGAAACTAGTACATAGAGTAATATGACTGCTGGTGGCTATGGAAACTAGTACATAGAGTAATATGACTGCTGATGGCTATGGAAACTAGTACATAGAGTAATATGACTGCTGGTGGCTATGGAAACTAATACATAGAGTAATATGACTGCTAATGGCTATGGAAACTAGTACATAAAGTAATATGACTGCTGGTGGCTATGGAAACTAATACATAGAGTAATATGACTGCTGGTGGCTATGGAAACTAGTACATAAAGTAATATGACTGCTGGTGGCTATGGAAACTAATACATAGAGTAATATGACTGCTGATGGCTATGGAAACTAGTACATAGAGTAATATGACTGCTGGTGGCTATGGAAACTAGTACATAAAGTAATATGACTGCTGGTGACTATGGAAACTAGTACATATAGTAATATGACTGATGGTGGCTATGGAAACTAGTACATAGAGTAATATGACTGCTGGTGGCTATGGAAACTAGTACATAGAGTAATATGACTGCTGGTGGCTATGGAAACTAGTACATATAGTAATATGACTGCTGGTGGCTATGGAAACTAGTACATAAAGTAATATGACTGATGGTGGCTATGGAAACTAGTACATAGAGTAATATGACTGCTGGTGGCTATGGAAACTAGTACATAGAGTAATATGACTGCTGGTGGCTATGGAAACTAGTACATAAAGTAATATGACTGCTGGTGGCTTTGGAAACTAGTACATATAGTAATATGACTGCTGGTGGCTATGGAAACTAGTACATAGAATATGTCTGCTGGTGGCTATGGAAACTAGCACATAGAGTAATATGACTGCTGATGGCTATGGAAACTAGTACATAGAGTAATATGACTGCTGGTGGCTATGGAAACTAGTACATAGAGTAATATGTCTGCTGGCTGCTATGGAAACTAGTACATAAAGTAATATGACTGCTGGTGACTATGGAAACTAGTACATATAGTAATATGACTGCTGGTGGCTATGGAAACTAGTACATAAAGTAATATGACTGCTGGTGGCTATGGAAACTAATACATAGAGTAATATGACTGCTGATGGCTATGGAAACTAGTACATAGAGTAATATGACTGCTGATGGCTATGGAAACTAGTACATAGAGTAATATGACTGCTGATGGCTATGGAAACTAGTACATAGAGTAATATGACTGCTGATGGCTATGGAAACTAGTACATAAAGTAATATGACTGCTGGTGGCTTTGGAAACGAGTACATATAGTAAGTAATATGACTGCTGGTGACTATGGAAACTAGTACATAGAATCATGTGACTGATGGTGGCTATGGAAACTAATACATAGAGTAATATAACTGCTGGTGGCTATGGAAACTAGTACATAGAGTAATATGACTGCTGGTGACTATGGAAACTAGTACATATAGTAAGTAATATGACTGCTGGTGACTATGGAAACTAGTACATAGAATAATGTGACTGCTGGTGGCTATGGAAACTAGTATATAGAGTAATATGACTGCTGGTGGCTTTGGAAACTATTACATAGAGTAATATGTCTGCTGGTGGCTATGGAAACTAGTACATAGAGTAATATGACTGCTGGTGGCTATGGAAACTAGTACATAGAGTAATATGACTGCTGATGGCTATGGAAACTAGTACATAAAGTAATATGACTGCTGGTGGCTTTGGAAACTGGTAAGTAATATGACTGCTGGTGACTATGGAAACTAGTACATAGAATCATGTGACTGATGGTGGCTATGGAAACTAATACATAGAGTAATATGACTGCTGGTGGCTTTGGAAACTAGTACATAAAGTAATATAACTGCTGGTGGCTATGGAAACTAATACATAGAGTAATATGACTGCTAATGGCTATGGAAACTAGTACATAAAGTAATATGACTGCTGGTGGCTATGGAAACTAATACATAGAGTAATATGACTGCTGATGGCTATGGAAACTAGTACATAGAGTAATATGACTGCTGGTGGCTTTGGAAACTATTACATATAGTAACATGTCTGCTGGTGGCTATGGAAACTAGTACATAGAGTAATATGACTGCTGGCGGCTATGGAAACTAGTACATAGAGTAATATGACTGCTGATGGCTATGGAAACTAGTACATAAAGTAATATGACTGCTGGTGGCTTTGGAAACGATTACATATAGTAAGTAATATGACTGCTGGTGGCTATGGAAACTAGTACATAGAATCATGTGACTGATGGTGGCTATGGAAACTAATACATAGAGTAATATGACTGCTGGTGGCTTTGGAAACTAGTACATAAAGTAATATAACTGCTGGTGGCTATGGAAACTAGTACATAGAGTAATATGACTGCTAATGGCTATGGAAACTAATACATAGAGTAATATGACTGCTAATGGCTATGGAAACTAGTACATAAAGTAATATGACTGCTGGTGGCTATGGAAACTAATACATAGAGTAATATGACTGCTAATGGCTATGGAAACTAGTACATAAAGTAATATGACTGCTGGTGGCTATGGAAACTAATACATAGAGTAATATGACTGCTGATGGCTATGGAAACTAGTACATAGAGTAATATGTCTGCTGGTGGCTATGGAAACTAGTACATAAAGTAATATGACTGCTGGTGACTATGGAAACTAGTACATATAGTAATATGACTGATGGTGGCTATGGAAACTAGTACATAGACTAATATGACTGCTGGTGACTATGGAAACTAGTACATAGAGTAATATGACTGCTGGTGGCTATGGAAACTAGTACATAGAGTAATATGACTGCTGATGGCAATGGAAACTAGTACATAAAGTAATATGACTGCTGGTGGCTTTGGAAACTATTACATATCGTAAGTAATATGACTGCTGGTGACTATGGAAACTAGTACATAGCATCATGTGACTGCTGGTGACTATGGAAACTAGTACATATAGTAATATGACTGCTGTTGGCTATGGAAACTAGTACATATAGTAATATAACTGCTGGTGACTATGGAAACTAGTCCATATAGTAATATGACTGCTGGTGACTATGGAAACTAGTCCATATAGTAATATGACTGCTGGTGGCTATGGAAACTAGTACATATAGTAAGTAATATGACTGCTGGTGACTATGGAAACTAGTACATAGAATAATGTGACTGCTGGTGGCTATGGAAACTAGTATATAGAGTAATATGACTGCTGGTGGCTTTGGAAACTATTACATATAGTAATATGTCTGCTGGTGGCTATGGAAACTAGTACATAGAGTAATATGACTGCTGGCGGCTATGGAAACTAGTACATAGAGTAATATGACTGCTGATGGCTATGGAAACTAGTACATAAAGTAATATGACTGCTGGTGGCTTTGGAAACGATTACATATAGTAAGTAATATGACTGCTGGTGACTATGGAAACTAGTACATAGAATCATGTGACTGATGGTGGCTATGGAAACTAATACATAGAGTAATATGACTGCTGGTGGCTTTGGAAACTAGTACATAAAGTAATATAACTGCTGGTGGCTATGGAAACTAATACATAGAGTAATATGACTGCTAATGGCTATGGAAACTAGTACATAAAGTAATATAACTGCTGGTGGCTATGGAAACTAATACATAGAGTAATATGACTGCTAATGGCTATGGAAACTAGTACATAAAGTAATATAACTGCTGGTGGCTATGGAAACTAATACATAGAGTAATATGACTGCTAATGGCTATGGAAACTAGTACATAAAGTAATATGACTGCTGGTGGCTATGGAAACTAATACATAGAGTAATATGACTGCTGATGGCTATGGAAACTAGTACATAGAGTAATATGACTGCTGATGGCTATGGAAACTAGTACATAGAGTAATATGACTGCTGATGGCTATGGAAACTAGTACATAGAGTAATATAACTGCTGGTGGCTATGGAAACTAATACATAGAGTAATATGACTGCTAATGGCTATGGAAACTAGTACATAAAGTAATATGACTGCTGGTGGCTATGGAAACTAATACATAGAGTAATATGACTGCTGATGGCTTTGGAAACTAGTACATAGAGTAATATGACTGCTGATGGCTATGGAAACTAGTACATAGAGTAATATGACTGCTGATGGCTATGGAAACTAGTACATAAAGTAATATGACTGCTGGTGGCTTTGGAAACGATTACATATAGTAAGTAATATGACTGCTGGTGACTATGGAAACTAGTACATAGAATCATGTGACTGATGGTGGCTATGGAAACTAATACATAGAGTAATATAACTGCTGGTGGCTATGGAAACTAGTACATAGAGTAATATGACTGCTGGTGACTATGGAAACTAGTACATAGAGTAATATGACTGCTGGTGGCTATGGAAACTAGTACATAAAGTAATATGACTGCTGGTGGCTATGGAAACTAGTACATAGAGTAATAGGTCTGCTGATGGCTATGGAAACTAGCACATAGAGTAATATGACTGCTGATGGCTATGGAAACTAGTACATAGAGTAATATGACTGCTAATGGCTATGGAAACTAATACATAGAGTAATATGACTGCTAATGGCTATGGAAACTAGTACATAAAGTAATATGACTGCTGGTGGCTATGGAAACTAATACATAGAGTAATATGACTGCTAATGGCTATGGAAACTAGTACATAAAGTAATATGACTGCTGGTGGCTATGGAAACTAATACATAGAGTAATATGACTGCTGATGGCTATGGAAACTAGTACATAGAGTAATATGTCTGCTGGTGGCTATGGAAACTAGTACATAAAGTAATATGACTGCTGGTGACTATGGAAACTAGTACATATAGTAATATGACTGATGGTGGCTATGGAAACTAGTACATAGACTAATATGACTGCTGGTGACTATGGAAACTAGTACATAGAGTAATATGACTGCTGGTGGCTATGGAAAATAGTACATATAGTAATATGACTGCTGGTGACTATGGAAACTAGTACATAAAGTAATATGACTGATGGTGGCTATGGAAACTAGTACATAGAGTAATATGACTGCTGGTGGCTATGGAAACTAGTACATAAAGTAATATGACTGCTGGTGGCTATGGAAACTAGTACATAAAGTAATATGACTGCTGGTGGCTGTGGAAACTAGTACATATAGTAATATGACTGCTGG